>NC_060127.1:208021619-208321869 GCF_021461395.2 Schistocerca americana | reverse complement strand
TAACTATTTATCGTCCATGTTTCACTTCCATACATCGCTACACTCCATACAAATACTTTCAGAAATGACTTCCTGACAAATCTATACTCGATGTTAACAAATTTCTCTTCTTCAGAAACGCTTTCCTTGCCATTGCCAATCTACATTTTATATCCTCTCTACTTCGACCATCATCAGTTATTTTACTCCCCAAATAGCAAAACTCCTTTACTACTTTAAGTGTCTCATTTCCTAATCTAATACCCTCAGCATCTCCCGACTTAATTCGACTACATTCCATTATCCTCGTTTTGCTTTTGTTGATTTTCATCTTATATCCTCCTTTATAGACGCTATCCATTCCGTTCAACTTCTCTTCCAAGTCATTTGCTGTCTCTGACAGAATTACAATGTCATCGGCTAACCTCAAAGTTTTTATTTCTTGTCCACGAATTTTAATATCTACTCCGAATTTTTCTTTTGTTTCCTTTACTGCTTGCTCAATATACAGATGAATAACATCTGGGAGAGGCTACAACCCTGTCTCCCATCCCAACCACTGCTTCCCTTTCATGCCCCTCGACTCTTACAACTGCCATTTGGTTTCTGTACAAATTGTAAAAAGCCTTTCGTTCCCTGTATTTTACCCCTGCCACCTTTATAATTTGAAGGAGAGTATTCCAATCAACGTTGTCAAAAGCTTTCTCTAAGTGTACAAATGCTAGAAACGTAGGTTTGCCTTTCCTTAATCTAGCTTCCAAGATAAGTCGTAGGGTCAGTATTGCATCACGTGTTCCAACATTTCTACGGAATGCAAACTGATCTTCCTCGAGGTCGGCTTCTACTAGTTTTTCCATTCGTCTGTAAAGAATTCGCGTTAGTATTTTGCAGCCGTGACTTATTAAACTGATAGTTCGTTAACTTTCACATCTCACAACACCTGCTTTCTTTGGGATTAGAATTGTTATATTCTTCTTGAAGTCTGAGGGTATTTCGCCTGTCTCATACATCTTGCTCACCAGATGGTAGAGTTTTGTCAGGACTGGCTCTCCCAAGGCCATCAGTAGTTCTAATGGAATGTTGTCTACTCCTGGGGCCTTGTTTCGACTCAGGTCTTTCAGTGCTCTGTCAAACTCTTCATGCAGTATCGCATCTCCCATTTCATCTTCATTTGCATCATCTTCCATTCCCATAGTATTGTCCTCAAATACATCGCCGTTGTATGGACCCTCTATATACTCCTTCCACCTTTCTGCTTTCCCTTTTTTGCTTGGAACTGGGTTTCCATCTGAGCTCTTGATATTCATACAGGTGGTTCTCTTTTCTCCAAAGGTCTCTTTAATTTTCCTGCAGACAGTATCCATCTTACCCCTAGTGAGATAAGCCTCTACATCCTTACATTTTTCCTCTAGCCATGCCTGTTTAGCCATTTTGCACTTCCTGTCGATCTCATTTTTGAGACGTTTGTATTCCTTTTTGCCTGCTTCATTTACTGCAATTTTATATTTTCTCCTTTCATTAATTAAATTCAATATTTCTTCTGTTACCCAAGGATTTCTACTAGCCCTCGTCTTTTTACCTACTTGCTCCTCTGCTGCCCTCGCTACTTCATCCCTCAAAGCTACCCATTCTTCTTCTACTGTATTTCTTTCTCCCATTCCTGTCAATTGTATCCTTATGCCCTCCCTGAAACTCTGTACAACCTCTGGTTTAGCCAGTTTATCCAGGTCCCAGGTTTAAGTAGTTCTAAGGGACAAATGTTGTCATAGTGCTTAGAGCCAATTTTTTTAACCCCTTGGTCGTCATTCGAGACAGCCTTCTAGCACAGTGGCGCATCCACTACATTCTACTCCCCTTTTTGTTACCCTTCATGGGAAATTATCCTCTGCTTACATTTCAGCGAAATAATGGCCTGCCGCACAGGGCCAGAGTTTTTACTGCTTGTCTTGGTGCTTGCAAAACCCTACCTGGGCCCGCAAGGTCTCCGGATCTCTTCCAAATTGGAAACGTTTGGGGCATTATTGGCAGGGCCCTCCAATCAGCCCTGCGTTTTCACGATCTAACGCCCCAATTGGACGGCATTAGGGACGATATCTCTCTGGACGACATCCAAGAACTCTGTCAGTGAATGCCAATCCGAATAACTGCTTGCGTAAAGCCAAAAAGTTATTGACTTTCTCTTGAGTAAATCGTCCAGTTTTTCTAAAACTGTCGTCATTTGTTCGTCTGTACATGTATATCCCACGTAACGATTTACACTACTGGCCATTAAAATTGCTACACCAAGAAGAAATGCATATGATAAACGGGTATTCATTGGGCAAATATATTATACTAGAACTGATATGTGATTACATTTTCACGCAATTTGGGTGCATAGATCCTGAGAAATCAGTACCCAGAACAACCACCTCTGGCCGTAATAAAGGCCTCGATACGCCTGGGCATTGAGTCAAACAGAGCTTGGATGGCGTGTACAGGTACAGCTGCCCATGCAGCTTCAACACGATACCACTGTTCATCAAGAGTAGTGACTGGCGTATTGTGACGAACCATTTGCTCGGTCACCATTGACCAGACGTTTTCAATTGGTGAGAGATCTGGAGAATGTGCTGACCAGGGCAGCAGTCGAACATTTTCTGTATCCAGAAAGGCCCGTACAGGACCTGCAACATGCGGTCGTGCATTATCCTGCTGAAATATAGGGTTTCGAAGGGATCGAATGAAGGGTAGAGCCACGGGTCGTAACTCATCTGAAATGTAACGTCCACCGTTCAGAGTGCCGTCAATGCGAACAAGAGGAAACCGAGACGTGTAACCAATGGCACCCCAAACCATCACGCCGGGAGATACGCCAGTATGGCGATGACGAATACACGCTTCAAATGTGCGTCCACCGCGATGTCGCCAAACACTGATGTGACCATCATGATGCTGTATACAGAACCTGGATTCATCCGAAAAAATGACGTTTTGCCATTCGTGCACCCAGGTTCGCCGTTGAGTACACCATCGCAGGCGCTCCTGTCTGTGATGCAGCGTCAAGGGTAACCGCAGCCATGGTCTCCGAGCTGATAGTCCAAGCTGGTGCAAACGTCGTCGAACTGTTCGTTCAGATGGTTGTTGTCTTGAAACGTCCCCATCTGTTGACTCAGGGATCGAGACGTGGCTGCACGATCCGTTACAGTCATGCGGATAAGATGTGTGTCATTTCGACTGCTAGTGATACGAGGTCGTTGGCATACAACACGGAGTCTCGTATTACCCTCCTGAACCCACCGATTCCATATTCTGCTAACAGTCATTGGATCTCGACCAACGCGAGCAGCAGTGTCGCGATAAGATAAATCGCAATGGCGATGGGCTACAATCCGACCTTTATCAAAGTCGGAAACGTGATGGTACTCATTTCTCCTCCTTACACGAGGCATCACAACAACGTTTCACCAGGCAACGCCGGTCAACTGCTGTTTGTGTATGAGAAATCGGTTGGAAACTTACCTCATGTGAACACATTGTAGGTGTCACCACGGGCGCCAGCCTTGTGTGCATCCTCTGAAAAGCTAATCATTTGCATAGCACAGCATCTTCTTCCTGTCGGTTAAATTTCGCAACTGTAGCACGTCATGTTCGTGGTGTAGCAATTTTAATGGCCAGTAGTGTACATCAGTGGTGGGCTGTTTTGTTTTCTTTAGTTCTGTTTATACAGGGTATTTCGCGTAAAATGCGTAATAAACAGTGAAAGAGCTATGAAAGTGTCTCCTGATGTTTCCTCTCCGACTGCGTGAGACATCTTTAGAGGCAAAGTGGAGAGCTACAACCAGAACTCCAGGGAGCGCTGAATATACGGGCAGTGCACAGGGCACCGCAGTCTATCACGTGGCGTCGGCTTCCAGATTATGTCTGGTAGTGCCAACATTCCGAACTGAAAGTAATCGATCATCACACTTACGTTGCAATGTTGAAATCAAAATTTTACCTAATTTAATACCTTCAGATTTTTGTTAAAATTATTGCGGTGTTTTTAAATCTCAATAGCGTGTCTATACATACAGGCATGAGTATACGACGTTTTCGATGTGACACGCTTCTTAGTGAATTCTATTTCATGATCACCTTCTCGATAAAGATGTTACGCTACGGCCGATTTATCCGTATGTTCCGGGCCGCAATTCTTCTTGTGTTCGACCAGAGGGGTGTTAACACTTCTTCTTGTGCTACCTATACAAACTCCTTGTAGTTGTGGACTGGTTTATATAGGGACCACGAAAAGAAGTGTTAACACGCGTGTGGTTGAACACAAGAGGAATTGCGGCTCGGAACATATGGATAAATCGGGCGTAGCGTAACATCTTTATCGAGAAGGTGATCATGAAATAAAACTCACTGACACAAATGCCGTATCGAAAACTTAGCATTATCATGCCCGTGTGTGTAGAGAGTCTATTGAGATTTATAAACACCGAAATAATTTTAACAGAAAGTATGAAGGTGTTAAATTAGATAAAGTTTGGATGTTAATACTGCAGCGTCAGATTGACGATCGATTACTTTCAGTCCAGAATGTTGGCACTACCAGAGATAACCTTGTAGCCGACGGCACTTGTGGTACCCTCTACGCTGTCCATATGTTCGGCGCTCCCTCGACTGCTGGATGCAGTTCGCCACTTCATCTCTGAATATGTCTCCCGCAGTCCGAGAGGAAACGTTGGGAGAAAGTTTGATACATCGACCACGGCCTATTAGCCCGGAAGTTTTGAGTCATGTCGGAACCAGCATTGAAAGGTTACATTGTATGGTGGAAACAAACACCCGACTGAACACCCGGAAGCACACCATTAATCGATCACGGCGAGAAATCTCGACATCAGATGACAGTTCTCCTGACGCTGTTGATTAGTAGAGCTCATTCGCAAGTAACTGCGTCAGTGCTGCTGCCAGTAAGGCGCTGTGTGGGAGGCAGCGAGACAGGTAGGCAGGCTGCAGCCGCGGCGGTGCTCGTTCTGCCTTCACCGCCGGGCGCCGCAGCTGTAAAAGTGTCGCTGGGGGGGCTTTAGATAGGCAGCGCGCGACCCCTCTCGTACGTCGCCGTCCTCTCTCGCCTATGACGGCGTTTGTCGCCGCGTCCCGGCTGTAGCAGTGCGGATTCTAGAAGTTCCAGAGCGGTCGCGGGACCTGCTCCGCGCCAGAAGCTGCTCCAGCGCTGGAAACTCACCCCTTCATCAGTGCACCGATCTGGCCCCTCATCTTACTCCTCTTTCCTTATTTATTTTTTCTTGAATTTTTATCGGATTTGATAACGCCGTTGGGCTATTAAGGGGGGGGGGGGGGCACAACGTTTACTTTGCAGACCTTTAGTAGGCCATTAAAACAAGACCGTGTACAGGTAGACAAATCGAGAAAAGTTACGCATCACTTCAGTTCCGAGACTTCCGGAACCTGTACAGAACATTGGAATAGAGATCAGAATAAATGTGGGTTCCGCCCTTTTTATCGCTCACGAAAATCACACATTGCGCGCTGTACCACCATACAGGAGACCTTCAGAGATGGTGGTCCAGATTTCTGTAAACACCGGTACATCTAATACACAGTAGCACGTCCTCTTGCATTGCTACATGCCTGTATTCGTCGTCGCATACTGTACGCAAATTCATCAAGGCACTGTTGCTACAGATTGTCCCCCTCCTCGACGGCGATTCTGCGTAGATGCCTCAGAGTAGTTAGTGGGTCACGTCGTCCATAAACAGCCCTTTTCAATCTATCCCAGGCATGTTCTATAGGGTTCATGTCTGGAGAACGTGCTGCCTCTCTAGTCGAGCGATGACGTTATCCTGAACTCATTCACAGGATGTGGTAGATGGGGGCTCGAAAACAGCGTGGAACCTCTACCTTGCTGCACTCGCTGGACGGCGTGTCTGAGGCGGTCATCATGACCGGGTTGCCTTCAAACACGTCTCCGACGATTGTGTGGTTGAAGGCATATGCGACACTCATCGGTGAAGAGAACGTGATACCAATCCTGATCGGTCCATTGGGCATGTTGTTGGGCCCATCTGTACCACGCTGCATGGTGTCGTGGTTGCAAAGATGGACCTCGCCATGAACATGCAGCGGATCATGCAGCCTACTGCGCACAGTTTGAATAGTAACACGACGTCATGTGGCTGCACGAAAACCATTATTCAACATGGTGGCGTTGCTGTCGGGTTTCCTCCGAGCCATAGTCCGTAGGCAGCGGTGATCCGCTGCAGTAGTAGCCCTTGGGCGGTCTGAGCGAGGCATGTCATCGACAGTTCCTGTCTCTCTGTATCTTCTCCATGTCCGAACAACATCGCTTTGGTTCACTCCGAGACGCCTGGACACTTCCCTTGTTGAGAGCCCTTCCTGGCGCAAAGTAACAAAGCGGACGCGATAGAACCGCGGTATTGACCGACTAGGCATGGTTTCACTACAGACAACACGATCCGTCTACCTCCTTCCTGGTGGAATGACTGGAACTGATCGACTGTCGACTCCCTCCGTCTAATGGTTTAGATCTTTGGGCGGGTTTTGTGACATCTCTGAACAGTCCAAGAGACTGTGTCTGTGATACAATATCCACAGTCAAAGTCTATCTTCAGGCGTTCTGGGAACCGTGTTGATGGAAAACTTTTTCTGATGTGTGTAGCAAGGTGCACTACTCTGGCATTTTCGAGAAAATAGCACGAGAAGTTGAAGGAATCTGTTACGTGCGTGGTGTATCTGTGCGTAGGAGCTGGACGCTAATTCGTGGTGGTCAAGTGGATAGCGGGGACAGTACCTCAGCGTTTTCGATCAGAGAGTCAGCTGCTCACTGTAATTAAAACAAAAAAATCATATTGAATGGATCAACTATGTACTTGAACAGGTGTCACGGGACGTCCAGCCCAAACAAATGCTGTGAACAATAACTAACAAAATCAGATTACTGTTACGGCGCATAGTCGGTCGCCGGCACGCCAGTCAGGAACCACAGAGCGGAGACGGCTGTGGAGAAGAGGTCACCCAATGGCACGCTGACCGACCCCTCTTCAGGACGACAACACGGCAGCAGCGGCCTCTACGCGAAGAGGACATGAGGGCCGCGCCCATTTGTCTCGGCCGAGTTCTACCGCAGCATCAAGATTAGGCGCTACAAGACCAGCGAGTTAGGCATTCTATATACTGAATAACGTTGTTTATTTTGCTTGTCGCCCTTTCCTTGTGCACATCTGTTTAATACAAATTTAAGTACTGTAATGTCGTCTGTTTTGTAACAAAACTTATTAATAAGATTTGCTTGAATTGTTGTCTAGCGATCCGAGAAGCAGGTTTCCTAGACATCCCATCTTTGACAACTACACAGGATTCAACAATTAGCGTTCCAGTTTCGTAACACGAACGTGCGTTACGCAACTGTGCGACGGCCGCTCAAACCTTCCTTTTTGTAGTACAAATGTAAATTCTGTGATACTAAAAAAATTTGCATATACACTGTTCGCTGTTGCTACAACAGCAACGCCTACCGGCTACGCAGGTGAAATACCGAATGGGGCCAGCCTCATTGTCAGCAGGTCGAAGCGTCGAGGTGCGAAGTACACTACTGGCCATTAAAATTGCTACACCACGAAGATGACGTCCTACAAACGCGAAATTTAACCGACAGGAAGAAGATGCTGTGATACGCAAATGATTAGCTTTTCAGAGCATTCACACAAGGTTGGCGCCGGTGGTCAAACCTACAACGTGCTGACATGAGGAAAATTTCCAACCAATTTCTCATACACAAACAACAGTTGACCGGCGTTGCCTGGTGAAACGTTGTTGTGATGCCTCGTGTAAGGAGGAGAAATGCGTAACATCACCTTTCCGACTTTGATAAAGGTCGGATTGTAGCCTATCGCGATTGCGGTTTATAGTATCGCGACATTGCTGCTCGCGTTGGTCGAGATCCAACGACTCTTAGCAGAATATGGAATCGGTCGGTTGAGGGGGGGGGGGGGGGGGGGTAATACGGAACGCCGTGCTGGATCCCAACGGCCTCGTATCACTAGCAGTCGAAATGACACACATCTTATCCGCATGGCTGTAACGGATCGTGCAGCCACGTCTCGATCCCTGAGTTAACAGATGGGGACGTTTGCAAGACAACTATCTGCGGGAACAGTTCGACGACGTTTGCAGCAGCATGGACTATCAACTCGGAGACCAAGGCTATGGTTATCCTTGACGCTGCATCACAGACAGGAGCGCCTGCGATGGTGTACTCAACGGCGTACTTGGGTGCACGAATGGCAAAACGTCAGTTTTTCGGATGAATCCAGGTTCTGTTTACAGCATCATGATGGTCGCATCCGTGTTTGGCCACATCTCGGTGAACGCACATTGAAAGCGTGTATTCGTCATCGCCATACTAGCGTATCACCCGGCGTGATGCTATGGGGTGCCATTGGTTACACGTCTCGGTCACCACTTGTTCGTATTGACGTCACTCTGAACGGTGGACGCTACATTTCAGATGTGTTACGACCCGTGGCTCTACCCTACATTCGAGCCGTGCGAAACCCTACATTTCAGTAGGATAAAGCACGACCGCACGTTGCAGGTCCTGTACGGGCCTTCCTGGATACAGAAAATGTTCGACTGCTGCCCTGGCCAGCAGATCTCCAGATCTCTCACTAATTGAAAACGTCTGGTCAACGATGGCCGAGCAACTGGTTCGCCACAATACGCCAGTCACTACACTTGATGAACTGTGGTATCGTGTTGAAGCTGCATAGGCAGCTGTACCTGTACATGCCATCCAAGCTCTGTTTGACTCAATGCCCAGGCGTATCAAGGCCGTTATTACTGCCAGAGGTGGTTGTTCTGGGTAATGATTTCTCAGGATCTATTCACCCAAATTGCGTGAAAAAGTAATCACATCTCAGTTCTAATATAATATATTTGTCGAATGAATACCCGTTTATCATCTACATTTCTTCTTGGTGTAGCAATTTTAATGGCGAGTAATATAGTTTCGGGTACCTTACCAGATTGCAAGTATGGTGTATTCAAAAAGTCTCTCCGCAGTGCCGTATGATTGGTAGCCGCCCAATTTCTGGACGTCGGATTGTCGGTCCCATATTTTTCAACGAAACAATAAACGCCCAACGATACTGCAGTGATATTCTGTACCCATTCATAGGAGAACTTGTGTTAAGTGAAATACTGAACGGTTATTTTCAACAAGATGATGCAACCGCGCATACAGTTCGCTTTTCAATGTCACTGCTTGTTGATGTTTTTGGTGCTCGCATAGTTTCACAGTGACTTTGACCTCCACGGTCGCCTGACCTAACACCATCTGACTTTTTCTTCTGGGGTGCAGCGGAAGCAACTGTCTATAAAAACCGTACAAAATCCATCAATGAATTGGAAATGCATATCCACTTTCACTGCCTCTGATAGAGAAGAAATGTTACGCCTTGTGTTTGGAAACATGATTAGACGAATTGTATTGTGTATTCAACAGCGGTGGGACACTTTCAACATTTAATGTGAAAACTTGAGTAAAATGAATATTCAATAAATAAATAACTTGTATTTCACTGAGTTTCATTTCGGTATATCCACTGCGGCATGCGGCACGCGCGGCTAACAATCATACGGCACTGCGGAGAGACTTTTTGAACACACCGTATAAGAGATTTTTGCAAATCACGACAGCCATACATTTTCAAAAAAACTATAGGTTTCTTCATTTATTTGTCGATAGTAATAAATCTTTGTTCTAATTATTAAATTAAATTAAAATAGTAAATAGTCGGATAACATGAAATTCACTAAAACTTCATGCAAATACATATGGATTTTTAAAAATTATAATACCTGTAAAATGTCGTATAAATTAAATATTACCAGTGGTGAAAAAAAGATTAAAAATTGACTGAGTGGGAGTCGAGCCGTTGCGTCAGACACGTTCACACTTGACCACCAAGAACACTAACATTCAGCACCTATGCACAGATACATTCACTATATAAGAGATGTAGAGGCTTATCTCACTAGGAGTAAGATAGACACTGCTACAGGAAAATTAAAGAGGCCTTTGGAGAAAAAAGAACCACTTGCATGAATATCAAGAGCTCACATGGAAACCCAGTTCTAAGCAAAGAAGGGAAAGCAGAAAGGTGGAAGGAGTATATACAGGGTCTATACAAGGGCGATGTTCTTGAGGACAATATTATAGAAATGGAAGAGAATGTGGGTGAAGATGAAATGGGAGATACGATACGGCGTAAAGAGTTTGACAGAGCACCGAAAGACCTAAGTCGAAACAAGGCCCCGGGAGTAGACAACATTCCATTAGCACTATTGACAGCCTTGGGAGAGCCAGTCCTGACAAAACTCTACCATCTGGTGAGCAAGATGTATGAGACAGGCGAAATACCCTTAGACATCAAAAAGAATATAATAATTCTAACCCCAAAGAAAGCAGGTGTTGACAGATGTGAAAATTACCGAACTATCAGTTTAACAAGCCACTGCTGCAAAAAACTAACACGAATTCTTTACAGACGAATGGAAAAAACTGGTAGGAGCCGACCTCGGGGAAGATCAGTTTGCATTCCGTAGAAATGTTGGAACACGTGAGGCAAAGCTGACCCTACGACTTATCTTAGAGAATAGATTAAGGAAAGGCAAACCTACGATTCGAGCATTTGTAGACTTAGCGAAAGCTTTTGACAATGTTGACTGGAATACTCTCTTTCAAATTCTGAAGGTGGCAGGGGTAAAATACAGGGAGCGAAAGGCGATTTATCAAGCTGTACAGAAACCAGATAGCAGTTATAAGAGTCGAGGGGCAGGAAAGGGAAGCATTGGTTGGGAAGAGAGTGAGACAGGGTTGTAGCCTCTCCCCGATGTTATCCAATCTGTATATTGAGCAAGCAGTAAAGGATACGAGAGAGAAATTCGGAGTAGGAATTAAAATCCACGGAGAAGAAATAAAAACTTTGAGATTCGCCCATGACGTAATTCTGTCCGAGACAGCAAAGGACCTGGAAGAGCAGCTGAATGGAATGGACAGTGGCTTGAAAGGAGGATATAAGATGAATATCAACAAAAGCAAAACGAGGATAATTGAATGTAGGCGAATTAAATCGGTTGATGCTGCGGGAATTAGATTAGGAAATGAGACGCTTAAAGTAGTAAATGAGTATTGCTATTTGGGGAGAAAAATAACTGATGATGGTCGAAGTAGAGAGGATACAAAACTTAGACTGGCAATGGCAAGGAAAGCATTTCTGAAGAAGAGAAATTTGTTAACATCGAGTATAGATTTAAGTGTCAGGAAGTCGTTTCTGAAAGTATTTGTATGGAGTGTAGCGATGTATGGAAGTGAAACATGGACGATGCTGAAGATTAGATGGGTGGATTACATAACTAATGAGGAGGTATTGAATAGAGTTGGAGAGAAGAGAAATTTGTGACCCAACTTGACTAGAAGAAGGGATCGGTTGGTAGGGCATATTCTGAGACATCGAGGGATCACCAATTTAGTATTGGAGGGCAGCGTGGAGGGTAAAAATCGTAGAGGGAGACCAAGAGATGAATACACTAAGCAGATTCAGAAGGATGTAGGCTGCAGTAGGTACTGGGAGATGAAGAAGCTTGCACAGGATAGAGTAGCAATGAGAGCTGCATCAAACCAGTCTCAGGACTGAAGACCACAACAACAACAACAACAACAAGAGAGGAGTAAAACTTCACTTGCGATTTTCTCTAAACTGCCGGAGTAGTGCACATTATGTTGTTTTAATGGTCTACTAAAGTCTGAAGTACATCTGTGATCCCAGCGTCGTGACCTCCCCTTGCAAGTTGAGACGTATGATATCGAACATACGTACTCACAGCGTTGTCAACATGAATTTAGAAAACGTCGTTCTTGTGAAACACAACTAGCTCTTTATACTCAAGACGCAAAGAGTGGTATCGACATGGACGGTCAAACTGATTCCTTATTTATAGATTTCCAGGAGGCTACTGAGACAGTTCCTGTCAAAAGGCTCCTTATCGACATGCGTACCAATGGAATATCGCCTCAGTTGAGGGATTGGATTCGTGATTTCCTGTCGGAAAAATCACAGTTCATACGAGTACAATAAATTTCCCGCATTCCCCAAGGAAGCGTTATAGCCACATTGCTGTTCTGATCTACACTGAAACGCCACAGAAACTGGTATAACAGGCATGCGTATTCAAATACAGAGAACTGTACACAGGCAGAATACGATGCTGAGGGCGGCAACGCCTGTATAAGACAACAAGTGTCTGGCGCTGTTGTTAGATCGGTTACTGGTGCCACAATGGCAGATTATCAAGAGTTAAGTGAGTTTGAACGTAGTGCTATAGTCGACGCCCGAGCGATGGGACACAGGATCTCCGAGGTAGCGATGCAGTGGGGATTTTCCCGTACAACCATTTCACGAGTGTAACGTGAATATCAGGAATCCGGAAAAACATCAAATCTCCGACATCGCTGCGGCCGGAAAAAGATCCTGGAAGAACGGGACCAACGATAATTGAAAAGAAACTTTCAACGTGACAGAAGTGCAACCCTTCCGCAAATTGCTGCAGATGTCAACGCTGGGCCATCAACAAGTGTCAGCGTGCGAACCATTCAACGAAAGATCACAGATATGGAATTGGAGCCAAAGGGCCACTCATGTACTCTAGATCACTGGACGACACAAAGCTTTACGCCGCGCCTGGGTCGATCAACTCCGACACTGGACTGCTGATGACTGGAAACATGTTTTCTAGTCGGAAAACTCTCGTTTCAGATTGTATCGAGAGGACCGACGTGTACGGGTATGGATACAGTTTCATGAATGCGTGGACCCTGCATGTCAGCAGAGAACTGTTTAAGCTGGTGGAGGGTCTGTATTGCTGTGGCGCATGTGCAGTTGGAGTGATGTGGGGCCCCTGATACGTCTAGATGCCACTCTGACAGGTGACACGTACATACGTTTCCCCTTTGATCGTTTGTATGTCCATTGTACCTTCCAACGTACTTGGCCAATTCCAGCAGACAATGCGACACCCCACACGTCCAGAATCGCTTCACACTGGCCCCTAGAACACTCTTCAGAGTTTAAACACTTCCGCTGCCCACCAAACTCCCCAGACATGAGCATTTCTAGTATGCCTGGCAATGTGCTGCTCAGACGATATCTCCACTCTTACGGATGTTACGGGCAGCCCTGCAGGATTCACGGTGTCAGATCCCTCCAGCACTGCTTCAGACATTAGTCAGGTCCATGCCACGTCGTGTTGCGGCACTTTTGCGTGTTCGGGGGGGCCCTACACGATATTAGGCTGGTGTGAAATTTTAATTATTTTATTATATTTATACTGGTTGCTGGTGAGGAGGAAATTTAGATATTAGTATTTTACTAATCTCATTCATAAGCAGCCACATCACAGCCATCACAGTCGCTCAAGGAAGTTATACTTAACCTTAACTTGTTTAATAAGAATCGGACGATCACTCTGCTTGTCCGCAGTCTCGATGTTGCGAAGCGATCTGCAATCCTGCGTAAATAAAATGTATTTATTTTCTTGCGTTGCGTAGTCAGTCGGGAAACCTCAGATCAAGCGAAAAATTTGCTCTGATAGAGTGTAATTATCCGATGAAATAATGGAGATCTTGGATCTAATAATTGCAGGTTCGTTTCCAATTCATCGGAAGTTCCCTTCTGATTACCAACGAAACGACACATCCGTGCAAATTTCCAATTAGAGAATTCATAATCAATACGTCTTCGGTCCCAGGTTCGATCCCCGCGACTGCCTAAATTTTGATAAATAATCTGCATCGGCGGCCCAACACTTCCGGCATAAGAAGTCAGCCTCATTCTGCCAACGGCCTTGTCAAAGAGGGCGGAGGAGCGGATAGAGGTTCAGGGCACTCTCTTGTCCTAGGGGTGGGAAATTGCACCTAAAGGCGGAAGAATCAGCAATGATCAACGACATGAGGATGCAGAAGGCAATGGACACCACTGCATTAAAGACACGTAACGTGTATCCACAGGACATGTGGCCTGTAATTGAAGAAGTATCATGATGATCTCTCCATTGGCAAAAGATTCCGGAATAGTCCCCCATTCGGATCTCCGGGAGGGGACTGCCAAGGGGGAGGTTACCATGAGAAACAGATTGAATAATCAACGAAAGGATAACTTTCTACGAGTCGGGGCGTGGAATGTCAGAAGCTTGAACGTGGTAGGGAAACTAGAAAATCTGAAAAGGGAAATGCAAAGGCTCAATCTAGATATAGTAGGGGTCAGTGAAGTGAAGTGGAAGGAAGACAAGGATTTCTGGTCAGATGAGTATCGGGTAATATCAACAGCAGCAGAAAATGGTATAACAGGTGTAGGATTCGTTATGAATAGGAAGGTAGGGCAGAGGGTGTGTTACTGTGAACAGTTCAGTTGACCGGGTTGTTCTAATCAGAATCTACAGCAGACCAACACCGACAACGATAGTTCAGGTATACATGCCGACGTCGCAAGCTGAAGATGAACAGATAGAGAAAGTGTATGAGGATATTGAAAGGGTAATGCAGTATGTAAAGGGGGACGAAAATCTAATAGTCATGGGCGACTGGAATGCAGTTGTAGGGGAAGGAGTAGAAGAAAAGGTTACAGGAGAATACGGGCTTGGGACAAGGAATGAAAGAGGAGAAAGACTAATCGAGTTCTATAACAAGTTTCAGCTAGTAATAGCGAATACCCTGTTCAAGAATCACAAGAGGAGGAGGTATACTTGCAAAAGGCCGGGAGATACGGGAAGATTTCAATTAGATTACATCATGGTCAGACAGAGATTCCGAAATCAGATACTGGATATAGACTCAGATCACAATATATTAGTGATGAAGAGTAGGCTGAAGTTCAAGACATTAGTCAGGAAGAATCAATACGCAAAGAAGTGGGATACGGAAGTACTAAGGAATGACGAGATACGTTTGAAGTTCTCTAACGCTGTAGATACAGCAATAAGGAATAGCGAAGTAGGCAGTACAGTTGAAGAGGAATGGACATCCCTAAAAAGGGCCATCACAGAAGTTGAGAAGGAAAACATAGGTACAAAGAAGGTAGCTGCGAAGAAACCATGGGTAACAGAAGAAATACTTCAGTTGATCGATGAAGGGAGGAAATACAAACATATTCCGGGAAAATCAGGAATACAGAAATACAAGTCGCTGAGGAATGAAATAAATAGGAAGTGCAGGGAAGTTAAGACGAAATGGCAGCAGGAAAAATGTGAAGACATCGAAAAAGATATGATTGTCGGAAGGACAAACTCAGCATACAGGAAAGTCAAAACAACCTTTGGTGACATTAAAAGCAACGGTGGTAACATTAAGAGTGCAACGGGAATTCCACTGTTAAATGCAGAGGAGAGAGCAGATAGGTGGAAAGAATACATTGAAAGCCTCTATGAGGGTGAAGATTTGTCTGATGTGATAGAAGAAGAAACAGGAGTCGATTTAGAAGAGATAGGAGATCCAGTATTAGAATCGGAATTTAAAAGAGCTTTGGAGGACTTACGGTCAAATAAGGCAGAAGGGATAGATAACATTCCATCAGAATTTCTAAAATCATTGGGGGAAGTGGCAACAAAACGACTATTCACGTTGGTGTGTAAAATATGAGTTGGCGACATACCATCTGACTTTCGGAAAAGCATCATCCACACAATTCCGAAGACGGCAAGGGCTGACAAGTGCGAAAATTATCGCACAATCAGCTTAACAGCTCATGCATCGAAGCTGCTTACAAGAATAATATACAGAAGAATGGAAAAGAAAATTGAGAATGTGCTAGGTGACGATCAGTTTGGCTTTAGGAAAAGTAAAGGGACGAGAGAGCCAATTCTGACGTTACGGCTAATTATGCAAGCAAGGCTAAAGAAAAATCAAGACACTTTCATAGGATTTGTCGACCTGGAAAAAGCGTTCGACAATATAAAATGGTGCAAGCTGTTCGAGATTCTGAAAAAAGTAGTGGTAAGCTATAGGGAGAGACGGGTCGTATACAATATGTACAACAACCAAGAGGGAATAATAAGAGTGGACGATCAAGAACGAAGTGCTCGTGTTAAGAAGGGTGTAAGACAAGGCTGTAGCCTTTCGCCCCTACTCTTCAATCTGTACATCGAGGAAGCAATGATAGAAATAAAAGAAAGGTTCAGGAGTGGAATTAAAATACAAGGTGAAAGGATATCAATGATACGATTCGCTGATGACATTGCTATCCTGAGTGAAAGTGAAGAAGAATTAAATGATCTGCTGAACGGAATGAACAGTCTAATGAGTACACAGTATGGTTTGAGAGTAAATCGGAGAAAGACGAAGGTAATGAGAAGTAGTAGAAATGAGAACAGCGAGAAACTTAACATCAGGATTGATGGTCACGAAGTCAATGAAGTTAAGGAATTCTGCTACCTAGGCAGTAAAATAACCAATGACGGACGGAGCAAGGAGGACATCAAAAGCAGACTCGCTATGGCAAAAAAGGCATTTCTGGCCAAGAGAAGTCTACTAATATCAAATACCGGCCTTAATTTGAGGAAGAAATTTCTGAGGATGTACGTCTGGAGTACAGCATTGTATGGTAGTGAAACATGGACTGTGGGAAAACCGGAACAGAAGAGAATCGAAGCATTTGAGATGTGGTGCTATAGACGAATGTTGAAAATTAGGTGACTGATAAGATATGGAATGAGGAGGTTCTACGCAGAATCGGAGAGGAAAGAAATATGTGGAAAACACTGATAAGGAGAAGGGACAGGATGATAGGACATCTGCTAAGACATGAGGGAATGACTTCCATGGTACTAGAGGGAACTGTAGAGGGCAAAAACTGTAGAGGAAGACAGAGATTGGAATACGTCAAGCAAATAATTGAGGACGTAGGTTGCAAGTGCTACTCTGAGATGAAGAGGTTAGCACAGGAAAGGAATTCGTGGCGGGCCGCATCAAACCAGTCAGTAGACTGATGACAAAAAAAAAAAAAAAAATAGTGCACACCTTAGATGTAAATGCTCAGTGTAAATTTTCTTGAGTAGGATACAATATATTTTCAATCTCTTTCTTCCAGTAATCTCGATAGCAAAATTACAATTATTCAATGCGGCTATTCGGCACGTAGAAAATCCTAGAAGTCCTCTCAAAACACACCAGAGAGAATATTACAAAGAGTAGTTATGGGGTCATGGAATAGTAATAGTACTGTACTACTTTGCGCATCGATTCTGCGATTATATAGATGGTCAAGTAGTAAACGTAATTCACTCACAGAATTGTGCAAGGATAATTAGTAGAATGTAAAGAGATATTACAGTTGTACCAGTTTCTTTGGCTCTTCAGTGTATATGAATGACACATTACAGAATCAGAGCAGACCTCTTAGATTGCTTGCAGATGATGCCGTCATTTACCGTCTTGTAAAGTCATCAGACGATCACAACCAATTGCAAAATGATTTAGATAAGGTGTCTGTAAGATGCGAAAGTGGTAATGAAATCATGAATCCACTTAATTTCAGCTGCACGACAAATACACAGATCTAAAGACTGTAAATACAACTAAATACTTAGGAATTAAAATTACGAATAACTTAAATTGGAACCATCATGTAGATAAGGTGTACGATTAATTGGCGGAATGTTTCCGAAATGCAACAGCTTTGACAACAGCATCCGAGTCTCGAAAATGTTCGTCACGTTTTCCATCTTTCAGAGCCCCAAACAGATGGAAGTCTGAAGGCGCTAAATCGGGATCGTTCGATGGATGTGGTAAGACAGTCCAGTCTAATTTTGCGATGAATTGCGTGGTCGCTTAACTGTTGTGGGGCCTAGCGTTATCACGCTGCAGGTGAAAGTTGGTCTTCTTCTCTGGCCTTACCCTGGAAATTCGGTCTTTCAGCTTAGTCGATTTCGTCTTGTGGCGTACTGAACTGACAGTTTCTCCAGGCACCAGGACATACAAAAAACCACAAATGGCTCTGAGCACTATGGGGCTTAACATGTGAGGTCGTCAGTCCCCCAGACGCCTGTGTCTTGACTTTCTTCTTCGAGGGAGATTTCGTATATCGGAGTTCCGTGGACTGTCTTTCGGATTCCGGCTCGTAGTGGTGACACCATTTATCATCTCCGGTGACGATGCTACTCGGAAAATTGGTACCTTCAGCTTCATGTTGGTCCAGCAGGTCCCTACAGTTTTCCGTTCGATGAGTTTTTTCGTTCTACTGTAAGCATCCGCGATACCCATCTCGCACAGACTTTGCGATGACAAAGATCTTCCAACATTGTTTGCGAGGCATTACAGCCGACATTCAGCTTTTTCGCACACAAGTCTCTGGTCGTTATACGCGGATCAGCGCGGATGAGTCGATCGAGACGCTCTTCTTTGCGAGGGATGACAGCTTTGCGGGGTCGATCGGGCCGTGGTTTGTCATCCACACCCTTCTCACCACCTGAAAAATGCCGCACCCGTCGCCTCACATTGTTCACGTCTTTTGTATCGGCTTCATACACCTCCAGCAAGCGTTATTCTTCAGCAGTTTTATAGGGGTGCCCGTATCACACTCCATTTTGGAACACTCCTCTTCTGGCGCTAACTAGCGCAGAACAACGGAACCACCTGCAAATGAAGGAGAAAGGTTCAAGCATTAGCACTACATCAATGGCATCTGGCGCGGATATCCGAAGTCACCGTAAAAAAATAAGAAGCTTTACTTTCTGAACGACCTTCGAAGATCTGTACCTTAGCTTGCCCACCGTAAAGTCCCGAGCGACTGGAAAAAAGCGCAGGTGACACCTGTATATGAGAAGGGTAGAAGGACGGATCCTCAAAATTACAGACCAATATCCTTAACATCGGTTTGTTGTAGGATTCTCGAACATATTCTCAGTACGAATATAATGAATTTCCTTGAGATAGAGAAGTTGCTGTTCGTGTATCAGGACGGCTTTAGAAAACATCGCTCCTGCGAAACGCAACTCGCCCTTTTTCCACATGATATCTTGCGAACCATGGATGAAGGGTATCAGACGGATGCCATATTCCTTGACTTCCGGAAAGCGTTTGACTCGGTGCCCCACTGCAGACTCCTAAGGTATGAGCATATGGGATTGGTTCCCAAGTATGTGAGTGGCTCGAAGATTTCTTAAGTAATAGGACCCAGTATGTTGTCCTCGATGGTGAGTGTTCATCGGAGGTGGGGGTATCATCTGGAGTGCCCCAGGGAAGTGTGGTAGGTCCACTGTTGTTTTCTATCTACATAAATGATATCGGATAGGGTGGATAGCAATGTGCGGCTGTTGGAGGATACAAGATGACTTGGATAGGATTTGTGATTGGTGTAAAGAATGGCAGCTAACTCTAAATATAGATCAATACAGTTAATGCAGATGAATAGGAAAAAGAATCCCGTAATGTTTGAATAGTCCATTAGCAGTGTGGCGCTTAACACAGTCACGTCCATAAAATATTTGGGCGTAACATTGCAGAGCGACATGAAGTGCGATAAGCATGTAATGGCAGTTGTGGGGAAGGCGGATAGTCGTCTTAGGTTCATTGGTAGAATTTTGGGAAGATGTGGTTCAGCTGTAAAGGAGACCGCTTATAAAACACTAAAACGACATGTTCTTGAGTACTGCTCGAGCGTTTGGGATCCCTATCAGGTCGGATTGACGGAGAACATAGAAGCAATTCAGAGGCGGGCTGCTAGATTTGTTACTGTGTAACCTCCCCACAAAAATTTACAAGACAATATTATATAGAAATGGAGCCAAGAAGCAATATCGTCCCCACAGAAATATTTAAATAAAATATATAATAATAAATAGGACCCAAGAATAACCTCCCTGCAATGAAATGTAATGACAATAAAAATGAGAACCGCAATCTGACTCAAAGTATAAGCTGTCACGAAAATGATGATAAACAATTCAGTGCTAATGAAACTTCAGTGACAATGAAAATTCAATTAAACCGAAATATCGGTCTTTGGCCCTGTGCAAAAAATCAGAATTAAATTCCTACCTCATTGAAACTGCTTGTCAAATTTCTGCTTTTATTGTTAGCCACGGCTTGGAGGAACTGCATTGCAAATAATATATTTTTTTTTTGAAATTTAACTGAAACTTTTCTTTAAAGGAAGTGGAACGAAATCGTTAGTTCAATTCAATAAAATTTTTTGTAAAAATTGCTTTGAAATCAAAATTATTATTGGGGCACTTGTTGGAAATTAATTACAATAAATAAACTTTACATTATCTGATGATAACCTACATTAACAATATACCTCATTCAGCATCTTGACCAGTATTGCCGACAGACTACATCACACAACCGCACTGGGCTGCTACTACTGACCGACTGCTCTGCATGACGACTACTAGCGTACACCACGACGACTACTACTGTACTGCTCTGCATGACGACAACTAGCGAACTGCACGACGACTACTACTGTACTGCTGGACGCAACTGAACTGAGCTACTGCTCGCAATGACTACTGACAGAGTACTGCTCGTAACACTCGCGCGGTCAAGCGCATACTAACCACGATAATAGGCTCTCTGGTCAAAGATTTTAACGTGCCTCACCATCGCTGCTACGTTACATACGTGTTTCAACTGGTAAGTTTGACCATCACGCGAGTGTTACGGAAATGCTTCAGGAACTCGGGTGGGAGTCTCTAGAGGAAAGGAGGCGTTCTTTTCGTGAATCGCTACTGAGGAAATTTAGAGAACCAGCATTTGAGGCTGACTGCAGTACAATTTTACTACCGCCAACTTACATTTCGGGGAAAGACCACAAAGATAAGATAAGAGAGATTAGGGCTCGTACAGAGGAATATGGGCAGTCATTTTTCCCTCGTACTGATTAGGAGTGCCGGCCGCAGTGGTCTAGCGCTTCTAGGCGCGCAGTCCGGAACCACGCGGCTGCTACGGTCGCAGGTTCGACTCCTGTCTCGGGCATGGATGTGTGTGATGTCCTTAGGTTAGTTAGGTTTAAGTAGTTCTAAGTTCTAGGGGACTGATGACCACAGATGTTAAGTCCCATAGTGCTCAGAGCCATTTGAACCATTTTGAACTGATTGGGAATGGAACAGGGAGGGAAGATGGTAGTTGTGGTACGAGCTACCCTTTGCCAAGCACCGTATGGTGGATTGCGGAGTATGTATGTAGATGTTGATGTAGATTTATACAACTCATGTCAAGGAATTTGGTTTCAGACGACTACTTTCAAATTACATCGAACATTGTTGTAATCCGTGCAGAATCTGGAGAAGAACATATTCTCAGATCGAATATAATAAATTCGCTTGAGACAGAAGAAGTGCTGTCCAAAAATGAGCACAGAATTAGGAAGCATCGATCGTGTGAAACTCGGCGTGTCTTTTTCTCGCATGGTTCCAAATTCATTCACTATTGACTGCCCCCACTGCAGACTGTTAACTAAGGTACGAGCGTAGGGAATAGGTTCCCAGCTATGCGAGTGGCTCGAAGTAATAGAGGCCAGTAAGCTGCCCTCGACGGCGAGTGTCCATCAGAGACGAGGGTGTCGTCAGGAGTGGCCCAGGGAGGTGTGGGAGGACCGCTATAATCTGACGGACGAGATGAGCAGCAATCTGCAGCTGTTTACTGGTGTGCGGGAACAAGTCGTCGTTGTAGGAGGATACAAGATGACTTTAGATGAAATTTCTAGTTGGTCTGATGAATGGCAGCTAATTCTAAAAGTAGAAAAATGTAGGTTAATGCAAATCAGTATAAAAACTATCCCGTCATGTTCGAATACAGCGTTAGTAGTGTATTTGTTGACACAGTCACTTCGATCATGTACCGGGTGATCAAAAAGTCAGTATAAATTTGAAAACTGAATAAATCACGGAATAATGTAGATCGAGAGGTACAAATTGACACACATGGTTGGAATAACGTTGGGTTTTATTAGAACCAAAAATACAAAAGTTCAAAAAATGTCCGACAGATGGCGCTTCATCTGATCAGAATAGCAATAATTAGCATTACACAGTAAGGCAAAGCAAAGATGATGTTCTTTACAGGAAATGCTCAATATGTCCAACAATAGCTGTAGTCGAGGAATATTGTTGTGAACAGCACTGTAAAGCATCTCCGGAGTTATGGTGAGGCATTGGCGTCGGATGTTGTCTTTCAGCACCCCCTAGAGATGTCGGTCGATCAAGATACACTTGCGACTTCAGGTAACCCCAAAGCCAATAATCGCACGGACTGAGTCTGGGGACCTGGGAGGCCAAGCATGATGAAAGTGGCGGCTGAGTACACGATCATCACCAAATGACGCGTGCAAGAGATCTTTCACGTGTCCAGCAATATGGGGAGGAACTCCATCCTGCATAGACATCGTACGTTCCAGCAGGTGTTTATGAGCCAGGCTGACATGAGGAAAGTTTCCAACCGGTTTCTCATACACAAACATCAATTGACCGGCGTTGCCTGGTGAAACGTTGTTGTGATGCCTCGTGTAAGGAGGAGAAATGCGTACCATCACGTTTTCGACTTTTATATGGGTCGGATTGTAGTCTATCGCGATTGCGGTTTATCGTATCGCGACATTGTTGCTCGCCTTGGTCGAGATCCAATAACTGTTAGCAGAATATGGAATCGGTGGGTTCAGGAGGGTAATACGGAACGCAGTGCTGGATCCCAACGGCCTCGTATCACTAGCAGTCGAGATGACAGGCATCTTATCCACATGACTGTAACGGATCGTGCAGCCACGTCTCAATCCCTGAGTCAACAGATGGGGACGTTTGCAAGACAACAACAATCTGCACGACCAGTTCGACGACGTTTGCAGCAGCATGGACTAATAGCTCGGAGACCGTGGCTGCGGTTACCCTTGACGCTGCATCACACACAGGAGCGCCTGCGATGGTGTACTCAACGACGAACCTGGGTGCAAGAATGGCAAAAAGGCATTTTTTTCGGGTGAATACAGGTTCTGTTTTCAGCATCATGATGGTCGCATCCGTGTTTGGCGACATCGCGGTGAACGCACATTGGAAGCGTGTATTCGTCATCGCCATACTAATGTATGGTATGGGGTGCCATTGATTACACGTCTCGGTCACCTCTTGTTCGCACTGACGGCACTTTGAACAGTGGACGTTACGTTTCAGATGTGTTACGATCCGTGGCTCTACCCTTCATTCGATCCGTCCGAAACCCTACATTTCAGCGAGATAATGCACGACCGCATGTTGCAGGTCCTGTACGGGATACAGAAAATGTTCGACTGCTTCCCTGGCCAGCACATTCTCCAGATCTCTCACCAATTGAAAACGTCTGGTCGATGGTGGCCGAGCAACTGGCTCGTCACAATACGCCAGCCACTACACTTGATGAACTGTGGTATCATGTTGAAGCTGCATGGGCAGCTGTACCTGTACACGCCGTCCAAGCTCTGTTTGACTCAATGCCCAGGCGTATCAAGGACGTTATTACGGCAAGAGGTTGTTGTTCTGGGTACTGATTTCTCAGTATCTATGCACCCAAATTGCGTGAAAATGTAATCCGTGTCAGTTCTAGTATAATATATCTGTCCAATGAATATCCGTTTATCATATGCATTTCTTCTTGGTGTAGCAATTTTATGGGCCAGTAGTGTATGTTTTACTACAGCTCGTAGATGACAGCAGTTACGGGACTTTAATGAACCGGTAAACTAGACAGCATGTGCCTGTCAGCTGGTGCTTAAGCGTTCACGTTCATCGCAAAGACTCTCTAATCTCACCAGTGAATGAACTATTATGTCTGACTGCGTTGAAAATTATTCAAGTAAGAGTCATAGGTTCTGGGTTTCTGTATGACCAGTCACACGCTTATGAATTATAGCAGTAGGGATGTAAAAGTATTGCAGTGGGATAACTGCACAGTACATTGGGTTGTAACTGCCCGTATTTAAATTAAATACTGTTTAAAATGTTATAATAAATCTTTAGGTCTATTACTTTGAATACTGTGATGACAATCCGTTACCTGCAAAGCGTAAGAAATTACACTGCACTTCGTAAAAGTTTGTGATATTATTAATATTTAGATATATGTGGGAATTACTTATCTACTTCTCCTCAATAACTGAGTTTTGATGTTCTGAATAATAGCTTGCTACCCAAGTTTACAATCTCTTTCTACAGTATTACCCACGATGGGGATATGGTTAATCGTACAATCATTTAAAATACAACACTGACTTCGATTATTTCCTTTAAGCACGTTATTTAGCCTTCCGACAAAC
Organism: Schistocerca americana; assembly: GCF_021461395.2. Lineage (NCBI taxonomy): Eukaryota > Metazoa > Arthropoda > Insecta > Orthoptera > Acrididae > Schistocerca > Schistocerca americana. The sequence continues at coordinate 208,297,546 of NC_060127.1, read as the reverse complement.
TACAACATTTCTATCTCCTTTATGGTTCAAAATCTAATAAAATTAAATCCACAAGACATTAATATTGCGAATAACTTATGTAAAAGCAAATCCTCAAGGACAGCGATTCTCCTTTCGGGTATAATTTAGCGATTAACGCGAGTAGAGATTATCCTAGCGATGAAGTCAGTGATGGTAACAATTTCTTAACAGCTGTTACGATTTTTGAAACAAACTGATATCAGCTTAAGTCAGCACCTAGAAATTAAAAATATTTGCCCTAAAAATATTAAATAATAACTGCGGTACCTGGCTTCGCTCTGGGAGTTAGTAACCGAATTTTTACATCTCAAGAGAAAACTGGTCTTTTTCCACTGAATTTTTTCGAGTTGCAAAACTGGCAGATGTTATCCATTTTCCCGATTAAGATGTGTTTGTGTTTGTTATATTCTTTCGTCGGGTCGTTGTGGAATGTTTCATTTGATAGGGTGTACTCTTCACTGTTCACAGCGCTTTTCGGAGGGTGATATTTTCATGGCCGGCTTGCGTTCGCAATCTTTTATTATAAGATTTTGTCGCAACTCCTGATTCTTCGATCCGTTCATTTCGTTGTTGTTTTATTTCTCTGCTTCTCGCGGTGCTCAATATCGTTCGTTGGGAACTTAAACGCGCTTCGCGCTCTTCGTCTGTTTCGATATTTCGCTGTTCTTTTCGTTTTCGCCGTTTCGCTTTAAAACTGGCAAGATCTCCTCTCTTACGATTGCGCTGTGTCTAAAATATAAATCAAATCAACTTATTATTAACAAATACACTAAGTACACTTTACACACTTTTCACACTTGATTTTCGATTTATATTCAGTCGGTGTATCACTCGACTACCACACTTCACTGTTTGTTTTTCTTCACTCACTGCACTAATTTGTCGGTTCCTCCCTTCGTCACTGATGGATCTTGCTTTATATACCTCCACCAGTGGCGAATCCCAGAACATACCAAAAAGACTTAGAATGACCCACAATGTTCCAGAACATTCCACAACATTCGAGAGTATTCTAGACTGTTCTATAATGAACTGGGATTTTCTGTATGTTCCCGAACATTATGGAATCTTCCTGAACGTTCCATACCATTCCCGAACATTCCAGAACATCCAAGATCATTGTGGCATTGTGGAATGTTCCCAAATATTCTAGAATGTTGTGGAATGCTCTAGAATACTTACGAATATTCTTATATATTCAAAAGCATGTCCTTCAGGTAAGAACGGTTACCTTATTCATGAATAGGGGATGGAAGGTTACCACACCATGTAACTCCCTTGATCGTACCGGGAGTCGTTTATGAGTTTATGCGGTACGCACATTGTACGCTTAATTTTATAATTTACATTAAAGCACCAAAGAAACTGGTATAGGCAAGGGTATTCAGTTACAGAGACATGTAAACAGGCAGGATTCGGCAGCGTCTATATAATACAACAAGTGTCTGGTGCAGTTGGTTACTTTTGCTACAATGGCAGGTTATCAAGATTTACTAGAGTTTGAGCGTGGTGCTACAGTCGGTGCACGAGCGGTGGGACACAGCCTCTCCGGCGTAGCGATGAAGTGGGGATTTTGCCGTATGATCATTTCAAGAATGTACCTTGAATATCAGGAATCCGGTAAAACATCAAATCTCCGACATCGCTGCGACCGGATAAAGATCCTGCAAGATCGGGACCAACGACGACTGAAGAGAATCGTTCAACGTGACAGAAGTGCAACCCTTCCACAAATTGCTGGAGATTTCAGTGTTGGGCCATCAACAAGTGTCAGAGTGTGAACCATTTAACGTAACATCATCGATATGGGCTTTCGAAGCCAAAGGTCCACTCGTGTACCTTTGATGACTGGACGACACAAAGCTTTACGCCTCGCCTGGGACCGTCAACACAGACATTGGACCGTTGATGACTGGAAACATGTTGCCTGGTCGGAAGAGTCTGATTTCAGAGTGTATAGAGCGGATGGACGCGCATGGGTATGGAGACAACCTCATGAATCCACGGACCCTGAACGTCGAAAGGGAACTGTTGAAGCTGGTGGAGGCTCTGTAATGGTGTTGGGGCGTGTGCAGTTGGAGTGATATGGGACCCCCGATACGTCTAGATACGATTCTGACAGGTGACACGTATGTAAGCATCCTGTCTGATAACCTGCATCCATTCATGTCCTTTGTGCATTCCGCCGGACTTGCGCGATTCCAGCAGGACAATGCGGCACTCCAAACGTCCAGAATTGGTACAGAGTGGCTCCAAGAACACTCACCTGAGTTTAAACACTTCTGCTGGCCAAAAAATACCCCAGACATGAACAATACTGAGCATATCCGGGGTGCCTTGCAACGTGCTGTTCAGAAGAGATCTCCACCCCCTCGTACTCTTTCGCATTTATGGGCAGCCCTCCATCATTCGTACTGTCGGTTCCCTCCAGCACTACTTCAGGCATTAGTCGAGTCCATGCCACGTCGCGTTGCGGCACTTCTGCGTGCTCTAGGGGGCCCTACAAGATATTGGGCAGCTGTACTAGTTTCTTTGGCTCTTCAGTTTATATTGATTTTATTAAATAATTGAGTCACCCGCAGACGTTACAATTGACTGCTATCTCTATTTCGATTTGTTCAGAACCCGTAATTTCAATTAAACTTTTCTCTATATTTTTATTTATGAAGAGCAATCGAATCGTCTCTTTTCAAATCAAGCACTTTGCATCTATAAATATTCAGTAAACAAAACTTGACTTTTCTGCATATAACAGTGAGTTCCGTTTTATTGATGCTTTTCGTCTCAATTATTTATAATACCTTTGTTTCGAATAAAACTTTCTCAACGTTTGAAGGTAGATGTGTAAGGAATAGACCAACACTTCATTTTCAGATTACGCATGAATATCAAGCTCGTTTCTTTTCATTTCTTTCTTCAAATACAATACGCGGTGCGTTGGTTACGACGATAACCTCGTAAAGAAAGTGACAAAGATATCTCCGCTGGAAAGAAAGGCCTGTTTTGCCACCGCCACTTTAGACCTTTAACCTTTACAAATTGTGCGAAGCTGTATCTCTTCAGGAGCTGGCGCTACTCAGAAACTTTCCCTTTAACTAACCAATTAGATGTGAGTCACTCGTCACAATATTTCCAAGTGTACCATACCGCCAGTCGCCAATATAATTAATGGCTCCAGCGGACAGAACGTTACTGAAACCCAAAGTTACGTATCTTGATATACTCAAAACAGTTCTGTAATGTTATTGTAAACTTTAGTTCCGCTATATTAACCACACTATGACCTGTGTTAGATCAAACCCAACTACTGTCACACCGTAATTAACATTTTATTTTTAATATACTTATATCGTTTACAACTATATTATAAAAATGACAGTTGTAAGACAGTTCACTAACGACGTAATACGAACGTCACATCAGTCTAAACGGGAGTACAATACAGTCACTTTAATACAAACGACTCTCACATTTATACACGTTCTCACCAAAATTGTAATGGCAGGTACTTAACAATGGCGATAAATGCCTGGACAGTCCTTGGTGAATAAAAATTAGTTACTGTAAGCAGCTATTTGGTGCATCCGTGGCAATAAACACATTAATTCACATAAAGAGAAAGATCAATAAAAGTCTGTAAATATGATCCCATGAAATTTATGCGTCCTGTTCATCAGATATTCAGGAATCTCAAAGAAAAAAACTGAAGAAACTTCTAAGATTTAGGATGGTCGTTGCTGCAGCGAAGAAGAAACTAATGTAAAAAAAAAAGTTTTCTGATTTCCGTTATTCATACTATCTTTATTCTTGTGTGTCCTTTTTAAAATAAAACAAAAGGACTGAGTCGTAATGCATAATTTTCAGTCGCTAAACCCTTACACCACATGACATTAGTCCACTTACGTGTGAGAGATCTGGAAGGTGATTGGAAACCAAGAGTAATCTCAAAAAGAACACTCTCGGCCTCTAGCGCATTTGCTTGTAAAACGCTTGTTAGCGTCATTGTAATGTCATGTCGAAAATAAAGTTTAGAAAGTGTGTCTGCCAAAAACTGAAATTTAGTGAAACCATTTTTTCCCTTGAAACTGACTCCTGTTTGGAATGGGTCCTCCTTCCACTGACACAGACTGTTGCAGGCCTTGTATGTATTTACGTAGCTTATTTGTGCTTTGTTGAGCGTTCTAAAATTGTTTTGTCGCGATCGACACATCACTTTCGGAGTTAGCGTTACGTAGGCTGTGGAGACCTGTGTTTTATTTGGTGGTGGTTGTTATGCCATTAAATGGTGTACAGGGTCTATCTGAAGGCAGGACTTACACGCCTGCTTGGTGTTGAAATTCTTAGGCGTGACGTCAACAGGGCTAAAATAAACGTGTGGTTGCCACCGCTACGCCGCACCTGTGTTGAGCGATATAAACGGAGCGGAAATACATCAAAGGCTAACAATGCAAGCGCGCATCAGTAAACCCTCTGGTCGCGGCGGCAGCAACATCTCGCAAAGGGAGGTGACGGCTAATGCAGAGGCCTTGCATGTGAGCAAAACGTTACGGAATTTGAAAAACTGAATTCGGCCTGAAAGCTAGGGTAGCGGTTAAGAGATTGTTGTATGTAGCGAGAAGTCGCTACACTAATGAGACCGAACGAGTTGGACTTGTATTCGTCAGGACAGCGATTCGGGTCCCTGTCTGGTCTTCCACATTCAGGTTTTCCGTGGTTTCCCAACGACTCTTGAGGCGAGTGCCGACATGGTTCCTTGGAAAAGGACAGGCTTCATACTTTCCACATTCCGACTTGGTGCGCCGCCTCTAATGAAATAGCTGTATGAACGTAAAGAGCTTATACATGGTGACCCCGCAAACAACCATTTGCTTAAATTAGACATAATGGCTTTGCATAAAAATCTGGAAATGAAATGAACATTTCATACCTTGTTCATGGGGAAATGAAGACGAATCACAAAGGTGCTAGAAGTGACCGCCTTCGACTTGCAAACACTGTTCAACACGATGCTGAAGATTCTCGAATGTTGCGGCCAGAATATATGGTGTCACTGCCTCGATTTTACGGATGATGATCTCTCGCAAACTGTCCAAGTTGTGTGGTTTGTTCCTGTAGGCTACTCCAGAGGAAAAAAGTCGTGTGGTGTTAAATCAAGTAACCCCATCCTTTCGAAATCACTCTGCCAGGGAAAAATGATTCGACCTCAGCCGCGGTCACTCAAGACTTGTGGCATGTGGGGCCATTCTGTTGGTACAAGCCGAGGGTGAGTTATTCATCGTCCAACTGGTTCACAAATTCCCGAAACATTTAATTGTACACTGCACTTGTCACGTTAGATCCGAAAAAAATTGGTCCGATGATGCGACGCTGTGATATTGCACAGAACATACCAATCTTTTGTGAATGCAGGGGTTGCTCGACCAGTACATGTGGATTTCAATTGCCGGCCGTTGTGACCGAGCGGTTCTAGGCGCTTCAGTCTGGAACCGAGCGACCGCTGCGGTCGCAGGTTCGAATCCTGCCTCGGGCATGGATGTGTGTGATGTCCTTAAGTTAGTTAGGTTTAAGTAGTTCTAAGTTCTAGGGGACTGATGACCTCAGATGTTAGGTCCCATAGTGCTCGGAACCATTTTGGATTTCAATTACACGACAAACGTGTATTCTGAGAGTTTATATAACCGGAGAAGTGGAACCACGTCTCATCACTGAACCATGTGTACTGCAATATTTCTGGTCTCTGTGCAATGAACTGCTGAAACCAACGGCAAAATGTAATGTGTTCGTCTTCGTCATTGACATTCTGTCTCTGAACAACTGTAAACCTGAATGGATTCATACTGGATTTGTTTGCAGCTCTGTGCCATTCCACATTCCTGAGATAAACATCGAACAGACTTTGGAGGAGTGGCCAACAATCGTTATTTCACGTCAGTCACTTTTTCTTCCGATAATGGCGGCCGTACGAAGATCCAACACCGTTCCACTGCTCTCCATCTAACTCACTAACTTTTCTATGCAGCATTTAGACGGTATATGCTGGTCACCAAAACATTCAAAAAACATCCGCTGACCTGACGTAATGGAACCAGTAATCCAATATTGTTTCGCAAGAAACACGCGCCCTCCAGCAAAACAGCGATGCATTCTCACCAAATACTGAACACTGAGCTCCAGCCACAGGGACGCACAGAAACACACTGCTGCGTCAAGCGATGTTGTAGAGTGCAGTGTTGCCACATCAAACGTCACATATTACAAGGCGTAACTTCAGCGGATTACTACATATGTTTGTGGGCCTCTTTCCAGCAGGACACCCTGTACAATATAGACTTTCACAGCCTGCATAAAATTCGCTTAAGACTTCCAGCAGACAGACCATGGTCGATGTGTAAAACTTTCTCGTGGCGTTTCGTCTCCGGCTGCGGTAGAAATTCTCGGAGGTGAAGCAGCGCACTGCAGTCAGAACTCCAGGGAGCAGTATATATCAGAAAGTCTTTGCCCCTATCTTTTTTTAGCCAAATTACAGCTGTAAATAAGAAGTGAACCGGTTCGTGCCAGCCTTATCTGCAGGGAGATGTGCTGCAAGGCGCTGCTGTCAGTTGTTAAAGATGGCGGTTGTGTGTCACACATTTACAGCATTAGAACAACAAAGTGTGATTCGTTTTCTATGGAGCAAGGGACGGACGCTCATCGAGATCTACAGGGAAATGCTGCCTAAGTGTGGGGAAAACTGTTTCGCTACGAGAGCTGCGAGGTGGTGGTGTTGTGAGTTCGACAAAGACGGCGAAGTCTTGCATGACAATGAGCGATCGGAGACGCCGGGTTCGTCGCTGACTGACGACAACATTCCTAGCGTGGATGCAACCTTTTTCAACATCTGACAGATTCCAAACCAACCACCTCCTTTGTAGTCACCATGACCAACTACGTCCTCACCCACAATTACTTCTCCTTTGAAGGTATTACCTACAAATATATCTCAGATATGGCTATGGGCACCCCCATTGCACCATCCTATGCCAACCTATTCATGGGCCATCTAGAGGAATCCTTCCTAAACACCCAAAATACCAAACCCCTCACAGTTTCATATTCATTGATGACATCTGTGTGATAGGAAACACTCTATCCACATTCCTCTGGTACCTCAACAACTTCTCCCCCATTAGCTTCACCTGGTCTTAATCCATCAAGCTGCCTTCCTCGATGCTGACTTCCACCTCAAAGATCTATATCAGTACCTCTGTCTATATCAAACTTACCAATCACCAGTAACACCTCCACTTCAACAGTTGCCACCCATTCCATACCAAGAATTCCCTTCCATGCAGCCTAGGCATCTGTGGCTGTGGCATGTGTAGTGACAAGTGGTCCCTCTCGAAATATACTGTGGGTATCACTGCGGCCTTTACAGACCGTAATTACCCTCCCAACCTTGTACAAGAACAGATCTCCCGTGCCTTATCTTTCCAGCCGCCCAACATCTCTCAAAGTCCCAACATCGAGCCACAGAATAGCATTCCCCTCGTGACTCAGTACCACCCAGGCCTGGAGCAACTGAATTGCTTCTCTGCCAGGGTTTCGACTACATGTCATTTTACCCTGAAATGAGAAATGTCCTACCCACTATCCCTTCTACTCCTCCCATAGTGGTATTCCACCACCCTCCAACCCTAGAAAATATTCTTGTCCATCCGTACACAACCCTTGCTCCCAACTCTTTGCCTCATGTCTCATATCCCTGTAATAAACCTAGATGCAAGATCTCTCACATACATCCTCCCACCACAAATTACTCCAGTCCTGTTAGAAACATCACCTATCCCCTCAAAATCAGGGCTACCTGTGAAGCCAGTCATGTGATCTACAAGTTAAGGTGTAACCGCTGTGCTGCATTCTACGTAGTCATGACAACCAACAAGACAAGCTGTCTATCTACATGAATGGCCACTGACAAACTGTGGCCAAGAAACAACTGGACCACCCTGTTGCCGAGCACACTGCCCAACACGACGTCCTTCATTTCAATGACTGCTTCATAGCCTCTGCCATTCTTCCCAACACCAGCTTTTCTGAATTGCACAGGTGAGAACGTTCCCTGCAATATATCCTATGTTTCCGTAACCCATCTGGTCTTAATCCTGCTATTGTCCTTACCCATCTACCTCCTTCCCTGTTCCAATTTCAGCACTACACGGCCGATCGGTGTGTGCACATCACGTCTGAGGGTTGCCATCAAGCGAAGATGCCAAGGGATTCTCGATGTGGACACTGTGATTCTGCTCCACGACATCTGGAGACCACATGTGACAATCGCAACTGCCGAAAAGCTCCGGGCGTTTCACTGAGAGATCCTGGACCACCTACCATACGGTTTAGTCTTTGCCCCCAGTGATTTCCACGATTCCGAACAGCTGAAAAAGTTCATGATAGGACAGTGATTCAAAAATAACGATGAATCCAAGACAGCAGCCCGATGATGTCTGCATAATCAGTCAGACGAAATCTAGCACTGGGGCATCTCGAAGTTGGTGCTGGGATGGGACAAACGTGTGAACTCGTGTGGTAACTACGTGGAAAAATAGTGTAAGGCACAAAGAATACGATGTATACGTTCATTAACTATAGGTACCTTACTTTGGTTAGTAAAATATAGGGGCAAAGACTCTCTGACTTGCCCTCATAGGCAGCACAGAGGGCACCACAGCCTGTCACGTGACGTCGGCTACGAGACAACCTCTGTTCGTGCCAACATTCTCGATTGAAAGTAATCGATCGCCATTCTGTCAGTGGAAAGACGACATCCGTATTTTATCTAATTTGGCACCTTCCTCTTCTCTGTTAATATTATTACGTTGTTTATAAATCTCCGTAGACTCTCTTTATATACAAGCTTTCGATATAACTTTACTCTCACTGGATTACATTTCATAATTACCCTCTGGGAATACATATTCTGTTACGGCTGATTTATTCGTAAATCGCAGAGGGCAATTCCTCTTACATTCAGTTAAACGGATTTTAACACTTATTTTCGTGGCACAGATATATACTAGTCCGCTACTATAGGGAATTTTATAGAACCTGGTATACCCAGAGTATGTTGATTATCTTTTGTAGCTCTTAAATATTCGTTTATCTTTATATTTAAGAACGGCAAAAGACAACGACATAGCGAAGAATTACTGACTGGAAATGCTTAATAAATAAAGTTATGGCGCAACTTAACTGAAAATTGGAAATGGTTTGTTGAGCACCTCTTGCAGTATGAAGGAATAATCAGTTTGGCTATGGGAGAAGTGGAGATGGGGTTTGTGGGGCGGGAGAGGGGGGGGGGGGGCGGGGGAGGGGGGTGGGGGAGGGGGTCGGGGGATGGGCTAACATTGGAGACCAAGGCTTCAGTACAGGAAGCAGGCTAAAGTGTTACCCCCTGCGGGTCCGGGGATTAGAATAGGCCCGCGGTATTCCTGCCTGTCGTAGGAGGCGACTAAAAGGAGTCCATCCCCCTCATGGGGGTAGTTAGCGCCTGCGTCCGGAGACGGACGGTTCCACGACCTATCATCGTGGTCCTTTTGGTTTTTCACTTCTCGTTTCTTCCTTCCTTTTGTTGGTTCCTTTCTTTGCTCTTCTCCACCTCACTGTCTTCCTTACTCTTTCCCTTGACTTCTCCTTGCCTTCTCATTGCCTTTTTCTCCTTGCCTTCTCATTGCCTTTTTCTCCTTGCCTTCTCATTCCCTTTTTCTCCTTGCCTTCTCATTGCCTTTTTCTCCTTGCCTTCTCATTGCCTTCTTCTCATTGCCTTCTTCTCCTTGCCTTCTCATCGCCTTCTTCTCCTTGCCTTCTCATCGCCTTCTTCTCCTTGCCTTCTCATCGCCTTCTTCTCCTTGCTTTCTCATTGCCTTCTTCTCCTTGCCTTCTCTGGTCTCCGCCTCGGCGTTTGAGACAGTCTGTCCTCTTTCTCCCTCTCTCTCTTCTTTTTCCTCTTCTTCCTTCCTCCCTGTGCGTGCCTGAAGGCCGACCCACGCGTTCGCACGCGTAGCCGGTGACGGGGTAACGTGTAAGTCCCCGCCCTGGGTAGACATGTAAGGCACGCGCGTACCCCCTGGTAAAGGCCAGGCCCGGGGAGGGGTGATTGCCTGAGCTGATACCTTCTGACCATGCCGATTGGTCCCTCCGTCTGTTTCTCGGGAGGTGTGACCTGAGGTGTAAACATTCACCTAAGGCGGGAGTGCCCTCTGAGAGGGTCCCCACAAGGAAGGAGCGCGCCATCGGAGACGCTGGCAATCATGGGGGATTCCTCCGCAATGGATTCTAATCCATCTCTTTCGACTTCGACCCAAAAACGGAAACGTGACCAGCCAACAGTGACAAAAGTACTATCGCCTGCCCCACAGTTCCTCGTAGTTTCTCGATCTGAGGACGGAAAGGATTTTTCCTCTGTCAACCCTTTCGTTATTCAGAAGGGCGTAGATGCCATAGCCGGATCTGTCAAATCTTGTACCAGGTTGCGTAACGGCACCTTATTACTAGAAACTGAGAGTGCCTTTCAGGCACAAAAACTGCTTCGGGCCACCCTCCTGTACACGTTCCCTGTCCGGGTGGAAGCCCACCGAACTTTGAATTCGTCTCGTGGTGTAGTCTATACTAGCTCCCTCGACGGATTGACTGACGAGGAGCTTCAATCATTCCTCGCTGAGCAGGGCGTGACGGCTGTCCATAGGGTCATGAAAAAGGTCAACAATGACCTTGTACCGACCCGGACAATTTTCTTGTCCTTCGATAGTGTTAAGCTGCCATCGCGCATCAAGGCGGGCTACGAGGTTATTTCTGTTCGCCCCTATGTCCCGACACCTACGCGCTGCTACCAGTGTCAGCGTTTCAATCACACTCGACAGTCTTGTTCCAATGCGGCTAAATGTGTCACTTGTGGCAGGGATGCCCATGAGGGTGACTGTCCACCTCCGTCTCCTCGTTGTGTGAACTGTCAGGGTGACCATGCCGCATCCTCCCGCGACTGTCCTGTCTATAAGGAAGAACGCTGTATCCAGGAAATTCGGGTCAAAGAGAAAGTGTCCACTTCGGCTGCTCGCAAGCTATTGGCTAGTAGGAAGCCCACGCTGCTCCCAGCGGGGAAATACAGTACTGTCCTCGCCTCTCCTCGGACTACCCGGGAGGTAGCAACCCAGACATGCGATCTGACCTTCAGCACCACGGTCGTCCGTTCGGCCAGTGCTAAGATCGCGCGGTCGACGTCTCCTCTTCCTCCCATCACCCCACAGACACGAGCACCTTCCTCAGCTTCTGCTAAGACGAAGACATCGAAGTCAGATGCACGGGCCTTCAAGAAGGAACCATCCCGTGCAGACTTCCTCCGTACCTCGACCTCCCAGCCTTCGACCGGTACTTCCACTACACGTCCTTCCAAAAAGGCGCATAGGAAGCACAGTTCTCCTTCTCCGCCACGGCGCTTTTCTTCTCCTGCGCCACCCAGCGGTTGCCGCCCCAGGCCGTCATCCGTTTCGCCTGGCCGCACCGCTGGTCGCCGTACATCTGGCCGTTCACTGGCGGAGGAAGCTCCCCCTCCCGGCCATCCTCCCGAGATGGCCGATGACCCTATAGACCCAATGGACGATGACTGTCCGCCTACTGATAGCGGCGGCAGTGCTCGCTCGAAGCCAGGCCCTAAGCGGCCGTCGAGGTGACCACTTCTCTCATCTTCCTTTTCCTACGATGGCACTTATTCACTGGAATATTCGCAGCATTCGCTCCAACCGAGAGGACTTGAAGTTGCTGCTCCGCTTGCACCGTCCGCTTGTCGTAGCCCTCCAGGAAACGAAGCTACGCCCATGCGATCAAATTGCCTTGGCACACTACACCTCTGTGCGTGTTGACCTACCCCCTGTGGTAGGTATCCCAGCTCATGGAGGGGTTATGTTGCTGGTCCGGGATGATATTTACTACGATCCCATCACGTTGCACACCGGCCTGCAGGCAGTTGCCATCCGCATTACTCTCCCCACTTTTACGTTTTCCTTTTGTACCGTTTACACTCCATCGTCATCTGCCGTTACCAGGGCAGACGTGATGCAACTTATTGCTCAGCTACCTGCACCATTTTTGTTAACTGGAGACTTCAATGCCCACCATCCCCTTTGGGGCTCTCCAGCATCCTGCCCGAGGGGCTCCTTGTTAGCAGACCTTTTCAACCAGCTCGATCTTGTCTGCCTCAATACTGGCGCCCCTACTTTTCTTTCGGACACATCTCACACCTATTCCCATTTAGACCTCTCTATATGTACTCCCCAACTTGCACGCCGGTTTGAGTGGTATGCACTTTCTGATACATATTCGAGCGACCACTTCCCGTGTGTTATCCATCTCCTGCAGCATACCCCCTCTCCGTGCTTCTCTAATTGGACCATCTCCAAGGCAGACTGGGGGCTCTTCTCTTCCAGGGCGGCCTTTCAGGATCAAACCTTTACAAGCTGCGATCGTCAGGTCGCACACCTCACGGAAGTCATTCTCGCTGCTGCTGAATATTCCATCCCTCACCCTACTTCATCTCCACGTCGCGTACCGGTCCCCTGGTGGACCGCAGCATGTAGAGACGCTTTACGTGCTCGTCGACGTGCTTTACGCACATTTAAACGCCACCCTACAGTGGCGAATTGTATCAATTATAAACGATTACGTGCTCAGTGTCGTCGTATTATTAAAGAAAGCAAGAAAGCCAGCTGGGCTGCTTTCACAAGCACCTTCAGCAGTTTTACTCCTCCTTCTGTTGTCTGGGGTAGCCTGCGCCGGCTATCTGGCACTAAGGTCCACTCACCAGTTTCTGGCTTGAAGGTCGCGAATGACGTCCTTGTGGCCCCTGATGCTGTCTCCAATGCCTTCGGCCGCTTTTTCGCAGAGGTTTCGAGCTCCGCTCATTACCACCCTGCCTTCCTCCCCCGCAAACAGGCAGAGGAGGCTAGGCCACCTAACTTCCGCTCCTCGAATTGTGAAAGTTATAATGCCCCATTCACCATGCGGGAACTCGAAAACGCACTTGGCCGATCACGGTCCTCTGCTCCAGGGCCAGATTCTATTCATATTCAGATGCTGAAGAACCTTTCTCCTGCGGGTAAAGGTTTTCTTCTTCGTACATACAATCGCATCTGGATTGAGGGACATGTTCCCGCATGCTGGCGCGAGTCTATTGTTGTCCCGATTCCTAAGCCGGGGAAGGACAAGCACTTGCCTTCCAGTTATCGACCTATCTCGCTTACCAGCTGTGTCTGTAAAGTGATGGAGCGAATGGTTAACTCTCGATTGGTTTGGCTGCTCGAGTCTCGACGCCTACTTACCAATGTACAATGTGGATTTCGTAGGCGCCGCTCTGCTGTTGACCATCTGGTTACCTTGTCGACCTTCATTATGAATAACTTCTTGCGGAAGCGCCCGACCGCGGCTGTGTTCTTTGATTTGGAGAGGGCTTACGACACCTGTTGGAAGGCGGGCATTCTCCGCACCATGCATACATGGGGCCTTCGCGGTCGCCTCCCTCTTTTTATTCGTTCCTTTTTAATGGATCGACAGTTCAGGGTACGTGTGGGTTCTGTCCTGTCCGACACCTTTCGCCAGGCGAATGGGGTGCCACAGGGCTCAGTTTTGAGCGTCGCTCTCTTCGCCATCGCGATCAATCCAATAATGGATTGCCTCCCAGCTGATGTATCAGGCTCCCTTTTCGTGGACGATTTTACCATCTATTGCAGCGCGCAGTGTACACGTGTCCTGGAGCGCTGTCTTCAGCGTTCTCTTGACCGTCTTTACTCCTGGAGTGTCGCCAATGGCTTTCGTTTTTCTGCCGAGAAGACGGTCTGTATTAACTTCTGGCGCTACAAAGAGTTTCTCCCACCATCCTTACGACTCGGTCCCGTTGCTCTCCCAATCGTGGAGACAACAAAATTTTTAGGCCTTACATTTGACAGGAAACTTAGCTGGTCTCCACATGTGTCATATTTGGCCGCCCGTTGTACCCGTTCTTTAAATGTCCTCCGTGTTCTCAGTGGTCTGTCGTGGGGAGCGGATCGAACCGTCCTACTTCGTCTATATCGGTCGATCGTCCGCTCCAAGCTGGATTATGGGAGCTTCGTATACTCCTCTGCACGGCCATCCATCTTACGCCGCCTCAACTCCATACAACATCGGGGTTTACGACTTGCGATCGGAGCATTTTATACCAGTCCCGTAGAGAGTCTTCATGCTGACGCTGGCGAATTGCCACTCACCTACCGGCGCGATATACTGCTTTGTCGGTATGCCTGTCGGCTACTGTCAATGCCCGACCATCCGTCTTATCGTTCCTTTTTTGACGACTCTCTTGACCGTCAATACGGGTTGTATGTCTCTGCCCTGCTACCCCCTGGAGTTCGCTTTCGTCGCCTCCTTCAACACCTTAATTTTTCACTCCCTGCAACCTTTCGAGTGGGCGAGAGCCGCACGCCACCTTGGCTCCAGGCTCAGGTCCGCGTTCACCTTGACCTCAGCTCGCTCCCAAAAGAGGTCACCCCCAGTTCGGTCTACCACTCCCGTTTTTTGGAACTTCGTTCGAAGTTCATCGACATGACTTTCATTTATACAGATGGCTCAAAGACCAATGACGGGGTGGGGTGTTCCTTTATTGTTGAGGCACAAAGTTTCAAATACCGGCTCCATGGCCATTGTTCGGTCTTCACAGCTGAGCTCTTTGCCCTCTACCAGGCTGTTCTTTACATCTGCCGCCACCGACATTCTGCTTATGTCATCTGCTCAGATTCCCTGAGCGCCATCCAGAGCCTCAGTGATCCGTACCCGGTTCACCCTTTCGTACACCGGATCCAACGCTCTCTTCAGCAGCTGGTGGACGTCGGTTCTCCAGTTAGCTTTATGTGGGTTCCTGGCCATGTCGGTATCCCTGGGAACGAAGCTGCAGATGCCGCGGCCAAGGCTGCGGTCCTCCAGCCTCGGACAGCTTCTTGTTGCGTCCCTTCGTCCGATTTTAGCAGGGTGATTTGTCGGCGCATCTTATCTCTGTGGCATGCCGATTGGGCTGCACTTACCGACAACAAGCTTCGGGCCTTAAAACCTCTTCCCGTGGCTTGGACGTCCTCCTCACGCCCTTCTCGGCGGGAGGAGGTCGTTTTGGCCCGGTTGAGAATTGGACACTGCCGGTTCAGCCATCGCCATCTGCTGACGGCTGCGCCGGCGCCGTTCTGCCCATGTGGGCACTTGCTGACGGTTAGACACATTTTAATGTCCTGTCCAGATCTTAACACACTGCGCCTCGATCTTAACCTGCCAAATACTTTCGATGCCATTTTAGCGGATGACCCACGAGCAGCTGCTCGTGTTCTTCGTTTTATCAATTTGACAAACCTCGCTAAGGACATTTGATGATGCTGTTTTTTAATCCTATGCCTGTCAGTCTGTCTTTTATCGCGTTTTCCCTTTTAGTTGTTGTGGTCAACTTGTGCCTCGCGATGCATTCTTAGAGTAGTCAGGGCGCTAATGACCATTGAAGTTGTGCGCCCTAAAACCACAAAAAAAAAAAAAAAAAAAAAGGCTAAAGTGGACGTAGGTTACAATATTTAAGCTGTGACGAGGAGGTGTGCTCAGGGCAGACTGGAAGACGAAGATTTTAATGTTTTTGCTTTTAATAATTTGGGCAGCTTGTAATGGTACTTGAATTACGTAACCATTACGGCACCTCACCTCAACCTCTCGATACCAGCAATATTCTACTGTTTTTCTGTAAAATAGTTAACATATTTCTGTGACAACATTCAGACTTGATTTCATTAACGTAGAGGGATTTCGATACATCGATATGTACATATTGCAATGATATTATTCTTATGTGTAATCTTTGTTTTGTCACTATGATCTTTGACGTAACTCTGATTTTTAGGCGCGTAAGCGGCTATTAGGGAGTCAAGCTTTGGTCCTCATGTTAAAAAGACGCAAATTGTAGTCAGTTTATGAAATGTGAGCTCTAACAGTCAGGAAGATATTTTCAAGTATGTTTTATATTGTGAAGTGATGTTTTGGAACGAGTTACATGATATTGCAACAAAAGTAATAAAAAAGAAGCGTAACTTAAATTCGGAGTGCTGATTACTTTTTTACATCACCATTGTCCTAACTGGCAAAAGTTTAATCTTCAAGAATGTTTTATGAAACACATCCTTAAAACTTTTGAATATCGCAGAATAACACCTAGGCTTCTTTGCATCTGAGCTTGGAATCATCACTACCTAGATTTTCGACGATTGAGCCATGAGTTCACAACGAGACCAGCGTGGGAAACACGAAAAGATGAGTGCCTAGTTTATCCATTATTTCAAGAAATGACTTTATTAACTGTGCTCTAATGACACCTGCCACATAATATAACTTAGTTGTTGCCAGAAAATGCAATATTTAGCAGCGTGAGCAACTCTACAATCATAATTAATTTTTGAACTTTTTTGTGGTAGGGTTGTTAGAAGCTGGATTAAACCAGTTTTCAGAGTGAAAACAGCAAAAATTACTTTTAACTGCGAGTATAAGCGGCAATAAAAAAAGTACCCGTTCGAGGGACGTACAGTCCGCAGACGGTATGCCAATCAGACAACATCGCCGTGAGCACAGAGGCAATATTCCACCGACACTGTAGGTTGAAGATGACCGTTTGGTAAAAGACCGGGTTCTGCTACATAGATGAGTCCGCAACTGCCTGCTGTGCATCCCATAGGGATCGTCGACCCTTCGAGGCCTTTTCTAAGGAAACGGAGGCGCGATAATCGCATGGGAAGAGATCAGGACGATCGGGAGAGTATCTTCCCCTTTAGTTAGTGTAACATCAGTATAAGATTTGTGATATGAGAACGTGCGTTTATCGTGAAACAGCAGACACAGCGGTGCTTTTCGAGAGACATGTCGTCTCTTACGCCGGCCGCGGTGGTCTCGCGGTTCTAGGCGCTCAGTCCGGAACCGCGCGACTGCTACGGTCGCAGGTTCGAATCCTGCCTCGGGCATGGATGTGTGTGATGTCCTTAGGTTAGTTAGGTTTAAGTAGTTCTACGTTCTAGGGGACTGATGACCACAGATGTTAAGTCCCATAGTGTTCAGCCATTTGAACCATTTCGTCTCTTACATATTTTTCATTCTCCAATGGGTGCTACCGGTGTTCGTCCTTCGGCAGCGAAGGAAAGAATAACGGCATTGGTAATAACTGTGCTCTAGTTAACGTTTCCATATTCACCGCAATCACGCCGGAAAGACACGAATGCCTTACCTACACGTCAGTGCTAACATGCCCACATATTGCATATATGTGCTGCAGCACCGCTTTCAAACTGAATCGTTTTGATCGGCCCTTACAAAGAATGGCACACTAAATCCGGCCCCGAGTACTAGACTGCTCATTGTCACCTACTGGTTCTAAGTTGTTCCTTGCATTAGTTTAGTTGTTATTACATTATTATACAATTATTACATTTTTTATCTATCTGTTGGTGTACCTGCTCGTGGCGGGCAACAGTTCGTGCGTAACTGGCGAGTAGTCAGTACCAGGGGCCGGTTTCTCGTGCGGCCACCCTGTGCTACCCTAGTGGCGTCCTCGCAGACGAGACGCTAAAACACAATGGCCCTTACTTCCTTAGACGTGAAGAAATAGTCATTTGGATTTGTAAGTGCATCGTCACGGCGTGAATGCTATCTCTATCTTACTGGCCATTTTTTCGACTGATGGGCTCTCATTAATGTTCAGGGTAAGAATCTCAAATAAGTGCAGTTTCCTTTTTTGTAATATTGCCAAACGTATACAGTATGTTCGATTTTACAATTACGTTTTTCTTCCGAATGGTCTTTCATCTACGCGCCCTGTTTTTCCACGTAATCTCCATACCGTTCTATGGTCTTCCTCCAGCGCAGGACAAGGGCGCGTATGGCCTGTCGGTACCAATCCTCGTCCTGGTGGCGGAGCCAGTGCTTCACTGTGTGAATCACCTCCTCATCGTCCTCAAAATGTCCTTCAATGGACCAGCCAATTGGAAGGCCGAGGGGGCTGGGTAAGGGGTGTAGGGTGGATGGGGAAACACTGTCCAATCCTCTTTTGCGATGTGTTCAGCAGTCCTCAGATTCATTGGGGCCGAACGTTATGGTGTTTCAGCAAAACATCTCCTGGGGTTGCTGTGGCGCCGAAGTCGCCGGAAGAGCGTCTTGAGTTTGGTTAGTGTGTTGACACGTGCTCCTGAACAATAGCGCCGCCTCTTGGCACCACATCAATGAGAATCACACCTCCAGAGTCCCAGAACACTGTGATCATGACCTTACCGGCGAAAGCAGTTGCTTTGGCTTTTTTTCTTCTGTGGGGAGAGGGAATGGCGCCATACCATCGACTGTCGTTTTGTTTCGGGCTCAAAAATGGTGAACCCAGGTTTCATCACCTGTCATAATCTGGACAAGAAGGCCTCCTCCTCAGCTTCAAACGTTGCAACAAATTAAGACAACTGCTTTTTCTGTACGTTTCGTGATCCACCGTTAGACACCGCGATACCCATCTCGCACACACTTTTGAATATCCAAGAGAGCTGATAATTGCACCCACACTTCCTTTGCTGATTGACAGATGCAGCGCCAGCTGCCGAGTCGTAATGCGTCTGTCCTCGCGAATGACACCAGCTCGCTGCAACATGCCAGGTGTGACAGCCGTGGATGGTCTCCCCGACCGCTGCAAATCGTACAGCTCCGCCGAACCGCCGAATCCCCTTCTCATCACCTCACCCTTCGTGCCCAGCGACTAATTGTACTTCTGTCGACTGCAGATGCTGCACAGACTTTCCACAAGCCTTTGTCAATATCCCCCAAAGTTTCTTTCTCTGCAGTGAGAAATTCAATGACGGCACGTTGCTTGTAACGTACATCACCATTTTGAAACGATCCTGCAGCTACGCTATCTGTCGGAAGTGACAGAAACTTGGCCCGCTCACTCACGGGACTAGAAATAATACATAACGTTTCGCATTCGTAGCAGTGGTTTCGTCTGAAAAAAAAGTAGTGCATTACGTTCTGGTCAACCCTCGTGCAAGAAAATTTTCGAGAAAAGTGAAGAGAAATTTCACCCCATAACTTCAGCGAAAGAAAAGACAGTGAGAGAAACATTAGACTTACAGGAGTCAGTGCCAAGTAACAAATACTTTTTGGGCCTCATCGCAAACTCGCTGGTGGCGCCAGTCAGCAGAGAGATCTCGTGCCTCAGAAGATCTAATGTAGGCTTCAGAGAACGGACGGCTTTCATTTCTCTGACTGTGTAAGCCACGCTCCGTACAATCAAGCTAATGCTCTCAGTGCTCTTTCGACCGGAATTTTTCGGTACAATATCGTGATGAAACAAATATTTGGTCGAGTATAGCGATAAACCAAAACCATTACAGTATTGAAATTCTTATTAATTATTCTCTGCTTTTAAGATTGTATCTTCTCACTAATTAGTAGCAGCAGACAAAAATTGTCAGTTGTCAGCTAATCACAAAATGACAAAGTATTTTTCACTACTCAGCAGTCGTCACATATATACTTCACAATCCATCGCGTAGTGCATGATTGCTGGTACTGCTAACTAATTACTGCCACTCTTGTCGTACTTCGTTCTCATACTGAGCGACGGGAAAAAAGATTACCTGCAGCATCTGATCAAAAGTATGGACATTGATGTAGATTGTGTCCACCCTTGCCCTACATGATAGCTTGAACTCTACTGGAGACATCTTCGATGACCGAGCGAGATGACGCAGTGGTTTCACACTGAACTCGCGTTCTTGAGGATGACAGTTCAAACCCGCGTCTGGACATCCTGATTTAGGTTTTCTTGATTTCCCTAAATCGCTTCAGGCAATTGCCGGGATGATTCCTTTGACAGGTCACGGCCGACTTTCTTCGCCATCCTTCCCTAATCTGATGGGACCGATAACCTTACTGTTTGGCCCCACCCCAAAATCTACCAACCAACACAGCAACCAACCTTCGATGAAATTCAGAATGAGATTTTCACTCTGCAGCGGAGTGTGCGCTGATATGAAACTTCCTGGCAGATAAAAACTGTGCGCCCGACCGAGACTCGAACTCGGGACCTTTGCCTTTCGCGGGCAAGTGCTCTACCAACTGAGCTACCGAAGCACGACTCACGCCCGGTACTCACAGCTTTACTTCTGCCAGTAGGAAGGTAGGAGACGAGGTACTGGCAGAAGTAAAGCTGTGAGTACCGGGCGTGAGTCGTGCTTCGGTAGCTCAGTTGGTAGAGCACTTGCCCGCGAAAGGCAAAGGTCCCGAGTTCGAGTCTTGGTCGGGCACACAGTTTTAATCTGCCAGGAAGCTTCGATGAAATGTCTGAATATATAGGAATGTCAGCCCATTCTTCCTGAAAAGAAGACACCGGGGAAACCGGAGGAGGTTGTCATGTTGGACTCTGGGGTCTGACTTCTAACTCTGCCAAAATCTGTTCCGCTGGGTTCACGTCGGGACTGTAGACATGCCACTCCATTTCACGAATGTTGCTGTCCACAAACCACACAGGCTGATTTATGACAAGGTGTGTTGTCATGCCCATTTAAGCGGTCGTTCTCCGAACGGTTCTTGATCAACATCTACACTTTTATCTACATCTACACTACTGGCCATTAAAATTTCTACACCAAGAAGAAATGCAGATGATAATCGGGTATTCATTGGACAAATATATTTTACTAGAACTGACATCTGATTACATTTTCACACAATTTGGGTGCATAGATCCTGAGAAACTAGTACCCAGAACAACCACCTCTGGCCGTAATAACGGCCTTGATACGCCTGGGCATTGAGTCAAACAGAGCTTGGATGGCGTGTACATGTACAGCTGCCCATGCAGCTTCAACACGATACCACAGTTCATCAAGAGTAGTGACTGGCGCATTGTGACGAGCCAGTTGCTCGGCCACAATTGATCAGACGTTTTGAATTAGTGACAGGTCTGGAGAATGTGCTGGCCAGGGCAGCAGTCGGACATTTTCTGTATCCAGAAATGCCCGTACAGGACCTGCAAAATGTGGTCGCGCATTGTCCTGCTGAAATGCAGGGTTTCGCAGGGATCGAATGAAGAATAGAGCCACGGATCGTAACACATCTGAAACGTAACGTCCACTGTTCAACGTGCCGTCAATGCGAAAAAGAGGTGACCGAGACGTGTAACCAATGGTACCCCATACCATCACGCCGGGTGATACGCCAGTATGGCGATGATGAATACACGCTTCAAATGTGCGTTCACCGCGATGTCGCCAGACACGGATGCGACCATCACGATGCCGTAAACAGAACCTGGATTAATCCGAAAAAATGACGTTTTGCCATTCTTGCACCCAGGTTCGTCGTCGAGTACACTATTGCAGGCACTGCTGTCTGTGATGCAGCGTCAAGGGTAACCGCAGCTGTGGTCTCCGAGCTGATAGTCCATGCTGCTGCAAACGTCGACGAACTGTTCGTGCAGATGGTTGTCGTCTTGCAAACGTCCCCATCTGTTGACTCAGGGATCGAGACGTGGCTGCACGATCCGTCACAGCCATGCGGATAAGATGCCTGTCATCTCGACTGCTAGTGACACGAGGCCGTTGGGATCCAGCACGGCGTTCCGTATTACCCTCCTGAACCCAAAGATTCCATATTCTGCTAACAATGAGCAGCAATGTCGCGATATGATACACCGCAATCGCGATAGGCTGCAATCCGACCTTTATCGAAGTTGGAAACGTGATGGTACGCATTTCTCCTCCTTACACGAGGCATCACAAGAACGTTTCACCAGGCAACGCCGGTCAACTGCTGTTTGTGTATGAGAAATCTGTTGAAAACTTTCCTCGTGTCAGCACGTTGTAGGTGTCGCCACCGGCGCCAACCTTGTGTGAATGCTCTGAAAAGCTAATCATTTGCATATCACAGCATCTTCTTCCTGTCGGTTAAATTTCGCGTCTGTAGCACGTCTTCTTTGTGGTGCAGCAATTTTAATGGCCAGTAGTGTACATTGATACGTCATGAGAAGATTCCGCCGCAACGAACAACGCCTTTGTATTAATGGTGTCCACCCCAAATCCTGTATCATGTCAGTGACACTCGCTCCCCCATTTCGTGATAACTGAAAGCGAGCTGCTCTTCTTTGAACTTTCTCGGTGCTCCGTTAATCCTATTTGGTAAGAATCTCGGGGAGGGCAGCAGCACTCCAAAAGAGGACGGACAAGCGTAGTGTAGCCAGTCTCTTACAAGATCTGTTGCATATTCTACGCGTTCTGCCAATATAACGTAGTCTTCGGTTTTCCTTTCCCATAACATTTTTTGTGTGTTCTTCGCAATTGAAGTTCTCGTAATTGTAACGCCTAGATATTTAGCTGAATTTACAGATTTTAGATTTGAGTGAGTGTGTAAGCGAAGTTAAACGGATATGTGGATGGCTTCATGCTTTTCATTATTAAGGGGCAATTGCCAATTTTCGCACCATGTACAGGGCTATTACAAATGATTGAAGCAATTTCATAAATTCACTGTAGCTCCATTCATTGACATATGGTCACGACACACTACAGATACGTAGAAAAGCTCATAAAGTTTTGTTCGGCTGAAGCCGCACTTCAGGTTTCTGTCGCCAGAGCGCTCGAGAGCGCAGTGAGACAAAATGGCGACAGGAGCCGAGAAAGCGTATGTCGTGCTTGAAATGCACTCACATCAGTCAGTCATAACAGTGCAACGACACTTCAGGACGAAGTTCAACAAAGATCCACCAACTGCTAACTCCATTCGGCGATGGTATCCGCAGTTTAAAGCTTCTGGATGCCTCTGTAAGGGGAAATCAACGGGTCGGCCTGCAGTGAGCGAAGAAACGGTTGAACACGTGCGGGCAAGTTTCACGCGTAACCCGCGGAAGTCGACGAATAAAGCAAGCAGGGAGCTAAACATACCACAGCCGACGGTTTGGAAAATCTTACGGAAAAGTCTAAAGCAGAAGCCTTACCGTTTACAATTGCTACAAGCCTTGACACCCGATGACAAAGTCAAACGCTTTGAATTTTCGGCGCGGTTGCAACAGCTCATGGAAGAGGATGCGTTGTCATGGCCTCCACGCTCTCCCGACTTAACCCCATTCGATTTCTTTCTGTGGGGTTATGTGAAAGATTCAGTGTTTAAACCTCCTCTACCAAGAAACGTGCCAGAACTGCGAGCTCGCATCAACGATGCTTTCGAGCTCATTGATGGGGACATGCTGCGCCGAGTGTGGGAGGAACTTTATTATCGGCTTGATGTCTGCCGAATCACTAAAGGGGCACATATCAAAAATTTGTGAATGCCTAAAAAAACTTTTTTGAGTTTTTGTATGTGTGTGCAAAGCATTGTCAAAATATCTCAAATAATAAAGTTATTGTAGAGCTGTGAAATCGCTTCAATCATTTGTAATAACCCTGTAGATATC
Source organism: Schistocerca americana (assembly GCF_021461395.2). NCBI lineage: Eukaryota > Metazoa > Arthropoda > Insecta > Orthoptera > Acrididae > Schistocerca > Schistocerca americana. The sequence goes on along the minus strand of NC_060127.1, from coordinate 208,274,031 downwards.
TTTTCCAAATCATTTTGCAATTTGTTCTGATCACTTTACTAGACGATAAACGAGTATCATCTGCAAACAACCTAAGACGGCTGCACAGGTTGTATCCCAAATCGTTTACATACTGTAGATAAGCGCCTAGAACACTGTCCCGATCGCCGGAAATCACTTTTGTTTTACTCTAAAAAAAATTAAACTCCACCCTCCCATTCCATTAAGGCTCAACGGTACCGACCGAGCGCCGTGTCATCCTCACCCACAGGCGTCACCGCATGTGGATATGGAGGGGCATGTGGTCAGCACACCGCTCTCCCGGCCGTATGTCAGTTTACGAGACCGGAGCCGCTACTTCTCAATCAAGTAGCTCCTCAGAAATTATTTCAGTCCATGTGTGGCATAACAGCAAACCAGTGCTTAACAGTATTGGTTAAAAACAGTCTTGGTTGCAATTTTAGTTTTTTTATTTTTCAGCGACGCGTTTCGCCTTATTTAGGCATCTTCTGGTTATCGACATAGAAAACAGAGAACAAATACATCTATTTAAGATGTCGCTTTAAATGATGATGCATTTTACACATTTCAATGTAGCTATATAAAAATGGGGGGGAGTGTACCCGCATGACGTCCGTCTTCCACGTTGGTGTGTGTTTTTTAAGCCTAATAATTTTACTTGTATTTTATAAAAAAGATGTTGCTAGACCTTCTAGCTCCGAATGACGCAGTATTGTTATATGGGCGGCCTCTTTATTTGAAATTACGGTCCTGTGTTTTTAATGTTCTCGTTCTAGTGGTATATGATACGAAAAATCTGTTTATGTACTGCATCTGTGTGTTGTATTATGCAAGTCGTTTTCTCATTTTAAATTTACCGCCTTCATTTGTATTTTACTTCGTCAAAATTTTAGGATAAGTTAAGCACAGGTGTTGCCCCTAGTAATTCCATCTTATCAACGTTTTATGTGTGTTACATTTATAAAGTTTTAGTGAGTATGTATATCCAGTTTACGATCTCTCACTTTTAATTACTGCTGCGTCGCAGCGCCACCTCTTGAGGTGATTCGGTATTAGGCTTCAGTACTGGCACACGACGCTGTGGCGCATTATGCTTACTACCAGAGCCCCCCATCTTACTCTGTTACTCGCTCCTGTGAACGGGAACGCGTTATGCAGATCTTGATGCCTCTCGCGTCCATCTAGAAAAGGTAATGATTTTACTATTTTATATTTCTAGTTTTTACTGAGCTTAACGAAGGCGGTGTTGGCCTGATATATTCGACGATGCCCTTTGACTACACTGACTAAAGGATTCTTAAGAAATACCAAATTAAGGTATTTGCTCTTTCAATAGCTGATACAATAGCTCCCTACTTAGCAATCGTATACAACCGCTCGGTCACCGATAGATGTGTACCTGCAGATTGGAAAATTGCGCAGGTCGCACCAGTGTTTAAGAAGGGTACTAGAAGTAATCCATCGAACTACAGACCTATATCATTGGCGTCGGTTTGCAGTAGGGGTTTGGAGCATATACTGCATTCAAACATTATGAATCACTTCGAAGGTAACGATCTATTGATACGTAACCAGCATGGTTTCAGAAAACATCATTCTTGTGCAACGCAGCTAGCTCTTTATTCGCACGAAGTAATGGCCGCTATCGACAGGGGATCTCAAGTTGATTCCGTAATTCTAGATTTCCGGAAAGCTTTTGACACCGTTCCTCACAAGCGACTTCTAATCAAGTTTCGGGCCTATGGGGTATCGTCTCAGTTGTGCGACTGGATTTGTGATTTCCTGTCAGGAAGGTCGCAGTTCGTAGTAATAGACGGCAAATCATCGAGTTAAACTGAAGTGATATCGGGTGTTCCCCAGGGAAGCGTCCTGGGACCTCTGCTGTTCCTGTTCTATATAAATGACCTGGGTGACAATCTGAGCAGTTCTCTTAGGTTGTTCGCAGATGATGCTGTAATTTACCGTCTAGTAAGGTCATCCGAAGACCACTATCAGTTGCAAAGTGATTTAGAAACATTTCTGTATGGTGTGGCAGGTGGCAGTTGACGCTAAATAACGAAAAGTGTGAGGTGATCCACATGAGTTCCAAAAGAAATCCGTTGGAATTCGATTACTCGATAAATAGTACAATTCTCAAGGCTGTCAATTCAACTAAGTACCTGGGTGTTAAAATTACGAACAACTTCGGTTGGAATGACCACATAGGTAATATTGTGGGGAAGGCGAGCCAAAGGTTGCGTTTGATTGGCAGGACACTTAGAAAATGCAACAAGTCCACTAAAGAGACAGCTTACCCTACACTCGTTCGTCCTCTGTTGGAATATTGCTGCGCGGTGTGGGATCCTTACCAGGAGGGATTGGCGGAGGACATCGAAAGGGTGCAAAAAAGGGCAGCTCGTTTTGTATTATCGCGTAATAGGGCAGAGAGTGTGGCAGATATGATACGCGAGTTGGGATGGAGGTCATTGAAGCAAAGACGTTTTTCGTCGCGGCGAGATCTATTTACGAAGTTTCAGTCACCAACTTTCTCTTCCGAATGCGAAAATATTTTGTTGAGCCCAACCTACATAGGTAGGAATGATCATCAAAATAAAATAAGAGAAATCAGAGCTCGAACAGAAAGATTTAGGTGTTCGTTTTTCCCGCGCGCTGTTCGGGAGTGGAATGGTAGATAGTATGATTGTGGTTCGATGAACCCTCTGCCAAGCACTTAAAAATGGGAATTACGTAGTAATAATGTAGAGGTAGATGTTTGTATTTTCAATAGGTGATCTGTTTATACATGTTTATAGGTTATCCAAGTCTGCAAAACGCGATCGCGATTCTTAAATAGATGTATTTGTTCTCTGTTTTCTCTGCAGAAAACCAGAATATGCCTAAATAAGGCGGAACGCGTCGTTGAAAAATTAAAAAAAACTAAAATTGCAACCAAGACTGTTTTCAACCAATAAGTAGCTCCTCAGTTTGCCTCACAAGGGCTGAGTGCACTCCACTTGCCAACAGTGACCGAGTGGTCACCCATCCAAGTCCTTGCCCAGCCCGGTAGCGCTTAACTACAGGGAGCTGACGTCAACCGGTGTTACCACTGCGGCACGGCCGCTGGCGTTTTATTCTACGAGTTTCCGTCAATACTATGAACAGTAACCTCTTTGACAGGAAAGCACCAATCCAGTCGCATAACTGAGATGATATTCCATAAGCACGTAATTTCATTACTAGCCGCTTGTGTTTTAGTGTCAAAAGCCTTGTGGAAATCTAGGAATAAAGAATTAATTTGAAATTCCTTGTCAATAGCACTCAACACTTCGTGTATGTAAAGAACTAATTGTGTTTCATAACAACGATGTTTTCTAAATCCATATTGACTGTGTGTCAATAGACCGTTCCTTTCGATGTAATTCATGGTGTTCTAACACGATATATGCTCCAAAGTCCTGCTTCATATCGACGTTAATGATATGGGCCTGTAACGTAGTGCATTACTCCTACTACCTTTCTTCTACTGTACGCAGCACACAATGTCGCAAAATGTGTCCATGTACTTCGGTATTTAGTGTTGTCTTATGCGCAATAAGGGGACCACTCCCTAACCACGAAAAGCACCGCATATCGTAACACAACGTCCTCCATAGTTCACTGTTACCATTAGACATGACGGCAGGCTTTCCTAAACCCATATCCTTCCATGGGATTGCCACAAGGTACAGCGTGGTCCATCGCACCAAATCACCCGTTTCTGGTCATCCGCTGTCCAGCTGGGCCGCTTCGTACACCAACACGAGGTGATTCAGTGAGGTCTTTCACGACTGTACGACATTGCTGCTGGTAAACAGTTCGGAGTATAAGGACGTGGTCCAACGAAACTGTTCAGCTCCTAATGTCTTAAGAGGCGTTGTCCCTCAGCTGAGTCTTGCCGACTGATGGGTCGGAAGTCTGAGAGATACATATATCCGCATCTACATCTACGTGATTACTCTGCTGTTCACAATAAAGTGCCTGGCAGAGGGTTCAGTGAACCACCTTCAAGCTGTCTCTCTACCGATCCACTCTCGAACAGAGCGCGAGAAAAATGAGCACTTAAATTTTTCTGTGCGAGCCATGCTTTCTCCTATTTTATCCTGATGATCAATACTCCCTATGTATGTGGGTGCCAACAGAATGTTTTCGCAATCGGAGGAGAAAATTGGTGATTGAAATTTCGTGAGAAGATCCCGTCGCAACGGAAAAACGCCTTTATTTTAATGATTGCCACTACATTTCCTCCCCTATTTCGTGATAATACAAAACGAGCTGCCCTTCTCTGAACTTTTTCGATGTCATCCGCCAGTCCCACCTGATTCGGGTCCCACACCGCACAGCAGTACTCCAGAATAGGACAAGCGTGGTGTAAGCATTCTCTTTAGTAGACCTGTTGCACCTTCTAAGTGTTCTGCCAATGAATCGCTGTGTTGGCACAGAATCCGTGAGGAGGACATGCAACGAATCTATCAGTCATTTCCAAGCCGAATAACTGCTTGCTTAAGGACCAGATGCGGACCAAAGCATCAATGACTGGCTCGATTTCTGAAGCTTTCTCTTGAATAAATTATCTAATTTTTGTGAAACTGTAATAGTCTTTTCGTCTGCACATCTACCGATTTCCGTCCAATTCGGGTAATTCCTTCGTGGTGCGTCGTCTGTGTTGTCTTAGACTATATTACTACAGACAGCGCAATGTCATTCATTTCTTGAAGGTTAGCTACACTTTCGCATGTGATATGTTCATCTACATCTACATCTATACTCCGCAAGCCACCCAACGGTGTGTGGTGGAGGGCACTTTACGTGCCACTGTCATTACCTCTCTTTCCTGTTCCAGTCGCGTATGGTTCGCGGGAAGAACGACTGGCGGAAAGCCTCCGTGCGCGCTCGAATCTCTCTAATTTTACGCTCGTGATGTCCTCGGGAGGTATAAGTAGGGGAAAGCAATATATTCGATACCTCATCCAGAAACGCACCCTCTCGAAACCTGGCGAGCAAGCTACACCGCGATGCAGATCGCCTCTCTTGCAGAGTCTGCCACTTGAATTTGTTAAACATCTCCATAACGCTATCACGCTTACCAAATAACCCTGTGACGAAACGCGCCGCTCTTCTTTGGATCTTCTCTATCTCCTCCGTCAACCCGATCTGGTACGGATCCCACACTGATGAGCAATACTCAAGTATAGATCGAACGAGTGTTTTGTAAGCCACCTCCTTTGTTGATGGACGACATTTTCTAAGGACTCTCCCAATGAATCTCAACCTGGCACCCGCCTTACCAACAATTTTATACGATCACTCCAATTCAAATCGTTCCGTACGCGTACGCCCAGATATTTTACAGTAGTAACTGCTACCAGTGTTTGTTCCGCTACCATTGACGTAGTACGATATTAACAGCGAATCTCTGAGTTCCCACGGTGTCTACTGTCATACTCAAGAAGTAAGGACCCCAACCACTGCAGACGTTCTGTAGAACGGATCGCGCTGTTGTTTACCATGCTGTTTCCTTAGCAAATGTTATTCCCATTCAACTGTCAGCCCGAAAAACATCAGTCTTCCTTCTTCTTCGCTACTCCTGGTTTCTAGAGTTCGTTAAATATCATTCTGCTTGTGGAAGATGTATGAGACAGGCTAAATACTGTCAGGCCTCAAGAATAAGATAGTATTTCCAATTACAAAGAAATCAGATGCTGACACGTTTGAATATTACCGACCTATAAGTTCAGTAAGTCATGGTTGTGAAATACTGACAAAAATTCATTACAGAAAAGTGGAAAAAATGATAGTTTAGGTCAGTGAAGATCGTTTGAGTCCTGGAGATATGTAGAGATAAGCGTGTCAGTACTGCGAAATTTCTTAGAAGATATATCAAGGAAAGGCGAACCCACGTTTATAGCATTTGTAGGCTTACAGAAACCTTTCGACAATGTTGTCTGGAACACTCTCTTCGAAACTTTGAAGGCTGCAGGGGTAAAATACAGGGAGGGAAAGCCTGTTTACAACTTGAACAGAAATCGCACGGCAGTTATAGAGTCGATGGGCGTGAAAGGTAAGCAGTGGTTGGGAAGGGAGTGAGACGAGGTTGTAACCCATCCCCGATTTTATTGAATCCGTTCATCGAACAGGCAATAAAGGAAAAAAATGGTTCAGATGGCTCTGAGCACTATGGGAGGTCATCAGTCCCCTAGAACTTAGAACTACTGAAACCTAACCAACCTAATGACATCACACACATCGATGACCGAGGCAGGATTCGAACCTGCGACCGTAGCGGTCGCGCGGTTCCAGACTGTAGCGCCTAGAACCGCTCGGCCACACCGGCCGGCAATAAAGGAAACCAGAGAAAAATTTTGACTAGGAATTAGAGAACAGGGAAAAGAAATAAAAACTTTGCTGTCTGCTGATGACATTGTAGTTAGAGGCAGCAAAGGGCTTGGAAGAGCAGTTGAACATATAAGATGAACATCAACAAAAGCAAAACAAGAGTAATGAATGAAGGCGAATTAAATCAGGTCATGCTGAGATGAATTTTGCTACTTGGGCAGCAAAATAACTGAAGATGGCCGAGATAGAGAGGACATAAAATGTAGACTGTTAATGGAAAGAAAATCATTTCTGAAGAAGAGAAATTAGTAAAAATCGAATATACGAGGGTTGGAACTTTAATAGTGGCAACTATTTATTTACAGCTCGTACAAAATAGATACGTGTTTCAAAGTTTTACTGATCTTCAGAGTATTCACCAGCATTGTGTATAGCCCGTTGCCAGCGATGTGGAAGTCGTAGGATACTCTTAGCAGTGCCAGTTGTGTTGACAGTTCGAGCGGCGCGGTCTGTTGCCCGACGAATTTGTAGCAGTTCTGAAGCGAATGCCGTGAAGTGTTTCCTTCAGTTTAGAAATCGAGTTTAAGTCACGAGGGCTTAAGTCAGGGGAGTGCAGTAGGTGGTATAGCACTTAGCAGCCCCATCAGTCAAACAAATCAGTACCAGCTTGCACTGTACGTGCAAAAGGGTCAGTGGTAAGAAGACAGCGGAAAATGACTGTTTCCATTAATACATCTGGATCTACGGTCCACAAGCCACTTTATGGTGTGTGGCAGAGGATATTTTGTATACCACTGTCACTTTTCCCCTTTTCCTGTACCAGTCGTTAACGTTTCACAGGAAGAAGAAGAAGAAGAAGAAGAAGAAGAAGAAGAAGAAGAAGATGATGATGATGATGATGATGATGATGATGATGATGATGATGATGTTTGGTTTTGTTGGGCGCTGAGCTGCACGGTCATCAGCGCCCATTCACGGTAAGAGCGACTCAGTGTTCGCTGGCCTCTTTCTAATGTTCCGTCACTCTCTTTCAACGAGATATGTGTAGGAAGAAGCACATCATTGATTTGTAATTTTTAACAGTACACTTCACCTGGATGAGCGCGCCTCTTCCGGCGTATGCCACGGGAGTCTGGCGAGCTGTAACGCTTTCGCTATCACTAAACGTACCTGTGACGTTGCGTTGCTTTGTATCTCACCCATTTCCTCTTCGAATTCTGCTTAGTAAAGCAATGTAAACTAGCTACCTTGGCGAAAAATATTTTGTATTCATGAAAATAACCTGTTTGTGTTGAAATATTCTATACGTATACTGTAACACTGATTTTGTTAATACCCAATTTAAGAAATTATTTAACCTCCTCAGTATCGAGGGTGGAATTTATGAATGAAAAGTATACATTGGTGGTCAGTGCGTTGTTGTGGGTCAAAATGAGGCTGAAATACTACTACATTTTACATTTAGTGTTATTCACAAAACTACAGGGCTATTCAAAAAGAAGTAACAGAATTCAAATAGTCATTGCTCCCAAACTATTAAGGATAGAAACACGATTCGAACGTTCCTGGAAAGAGAAATATTCAAATTTTTATGCATTCAATGTGAGTACCATGTGTTACATGGCAAATATCAGAACGCCAGCACATCTCCCTCCACACACCAAGCAGCTGGACTTTCGTCATCGCATCCACAGCTTCAACAACGCGTTGTCACAGACTTTCAAGAGTGTCAGGCATAGGGGGGATAAAAACGCCGTCTTTTATGTAACCCCACAGATAAGACACAAGGTGGGAGCTGTGGAGACCTGGAAAGCCACCGGCGATGAAGTTCATGTTTTGCTCCTTTTCTTCAAATCCAGCGTCCCAGACATCACACCTTGTGACTTTTATCTGTGGAGTGAGCCCGACTTTTTATCCCCCTATGCCTGACACTCTTGAAAGTCTGCGACAACGCGTTGTTGAAGCTGTGAATTCGATAACATTGAATGCATAAAATTTGAACGTTTTTGTTTACAGGAAAGTTGCAATTGTTTTTCTATCTTTTGTAGTTTGGAAGCAACGAATGTTTGAAAACTATTGGTTCTTTTTGATTATCCCTATAATAAGGCATGGAATATAGAGGTAGCATCTAGTCTCAAATACGTTTTTATCCTAGTAATGGATTGTTTTAGGGATTGCTTTGGCGGATTTTATTTATAAACTGACTACAGAAATACGATCGGTCGAGAAATGGAAACCACAGTGAAAATCCGATGAAGTTTTGCACAGGTATGTTGGGCAGTGTCCCCAGTATGCCCATCGATCGCATTACGTCGCTCTCTTTAGTTCTGAGCACACAGGGAGCGCATAAAGATACGTAGCTGTACGAGGGCCTGGTGAGAATTTTCGCCTGAAGCTTAGCAGCCAACATTACGTAACTGTCGTGCGTTTTCTTCTTCAAGCCAATTCTCAGCCTCATTCTGCAGGGGCAATGAAGATGCTCCTGCATCGTTTTCAGTTGGAAATGTTTGATTACCCACAATACAGCCCGTAATTGTCTACCTCTGACTTTCATCTCTGGTCACATGAACCGTTGGCTGTGAAGACAACAAAAAAATGGTTCAAATGGCTCTGAGCACTATGGGACTTAACATCTGAGGTCATCAGTCCCCTAGAACATAGAACTACTTAAACCTAACTAACCTAAGGACACCACACACATCCATGCCCGAGGCAGGATTCGAACCTGCGACCTGTGATCGCGCGGTTCCAGACTGCAGCACCTAGAACCGCTCGGCCACACCGGCCGGCTGTGTAGAAAACATTTTGGCAAGACAACGAGCTGTAGGCTAGCATAGAGAATTGGTAGAAAGCACTGGCGGCTGCCTTCTATAACGAGGGTATTGGAAAGTTGGCACAACGTTACGGCAAACGTCTAATTCGGATCTGCGACTATGGAGATAAGTAGCTGGAAGTTGTAGCTAATTGTTGAAAATAAAACAGTTTTGATTTTCATTGTGGTTTCCATTTCGCGACCTATTGTTCCTTTCTTTCCGAATAGCCCTCGTACAGTTACGTACATACCAAAAAATGTTTGTTTATTGTTATTACGTGAAAATGCAATCAGAAAATTTTTCATAATTCTAATATTTTTTATAGAATAGCATGAAAGTAGTTTGTTTCCTACGTGAAACAGAGATATATTTTGCATTCAGCGCAATATACAAATGTGAAACAATTAAAATTGGCAGCCTACATCTGAATCGCCTTTTCTAGCTTTTGTTTATCATCTGAGGCATATGGACGGCATAGGATTTCTTTGCTGTTGATGATGGCACAGGCTTTTGTGTTCTGTGACTCTTCTTCATTGGAACTGCATCTTCTCTGTCATTACATTCCATCTCCTCTTCTTCAACCTTCTCTTCTTCAACCTTCTCTTCTTCGTCTTGAATACTGCCTTGTGCTTGCGAAAGTATAACTCCTTGTCGAATGTAAACTCAGTACAATGCCGAAAAAAATGTTTAGCCGTATTGTAGTCGTGAAATAAACAATCAGTTGTTCGATTATGCAGGATATATTAGCTTATTACAGCATATTATAAATAGATTCTAGCTCAAAATTAGCAAAAACAAAAATAAATTACCTTTATTTCTTGAAGCCATGCTGATGCCACGATAGATAGCTGCCTTCAAGCAGATGTTGAAACGTACTGGGAACTTGCAGGACGAATGCAAGTGACGTGAAAAAACACACTGTTGAAACAATACACCTGAGTCGGACACAGCAAGTTTGGTTAATTCCGTGAGAGGTAAAAATACCGATGTTCACGCTGTAAGAAAAGTCGAATTTTAGTGTAGATCCACAGGACCGGAAATTGCATAATGCGTTACATAAATATAATTATTTTTTGGCCTCATGCGGTATTTATCCATTCAATCGTTTCAATTAATACGTGCGCATGTTTTCTTCTGATAGGTAAGATTAAGATAAAATTTCACGAACGCGCAGAGTTGCGTTTCCCACGGTAATTGACTATTTCGTTCGATGCGAGGCTAGACGTCAAGTTGCGCCTAAAAATGAACAAGAATTTAATTAAAAAAAAAAAAAACGGTCACCAGATTAAAGTGGCCGAGCGGTTCTAGGCGCTACAGTCTGGAGCCGCGCGACCGCTACGCTCGCAGGTTCGAATCCTGCCTCGGGCATGGATGTGTGTGATGTCCTTAAGTTAGTTAGGTTTAAGTAGTTCTAAGTTGTAGGGGACTGATGACCTCAGCAGTTAATTCCCATAGTGCTCAGATCCATTTGAACCATTTTGAACCAGATTAATATTACTCAACGATTCCTCTGAAGCAGCAACACCTCGTATTAGTCGAAGTAGGAATACTCTGGATCAAAGGCCATTGTTTCAGTCCTAGGTCTGGGATTTGACATTGTGACCATGGATCGACTTCAGAGCTTCAAATGGACGAGGTTAACAATACGCAGTCTATTATTTAGGCTGGTCATGGAAATGAGGGGGGGGGGGGGGGGGGGGAGCGAAGGCCTTAAAGGAACCATTTGCGTTTTATTCACGACTGTCTAATTGTCACACGTTTCCATGATCACGCCACAGGAGGGCGCGAAAAAGGACAAAAAATTCTATAAACGCCCCTTGCGGCTTCAGATCACGTTCAAGTTTCATCGAAACGGTTTTGAACGGTTCCTAGCGGTTTCGACATGTACACGAAAGCAAACATTGCGGGCACACTGCACTCCAGAGCAGTGTGACGACGTTCAGTGGCGTTGCTGGCCCGCTATGTCCTTAGAGAAGCTTTGAAGCGTCAAGGATTGTCAAAAACATCTTCTAGTTGCTGATCAAACTGCGAACTGCCGTTTTCGGCAGCTAAATGTGTGGCAGTCAACGCCTCGTGGGAAGCGGTGGTCTTAATAATGCCGTTTATGCCACCCCCTGAATCCTTTTCCTGTCGAACCTGAGTAACAGTGTATCGGAAATGTTTTCCTCGGCCACCCGCAAGAAAACAGCTTGATTTCAACACTGGGTGACGCTGTTCTGATATCCACCACGGAGGCGTCGAACTGAGGGGTGAATTGTGGGTAACAGGAGGTATGACGACCTTGCCATTGTCTGACACGTCCGCGGTGGCGTTGTTCAGAATTGTGGTGAAATTTGGTGCCAATGTGACGTCATTAACGCACCTTCCACCTTACATGAACTTGCCAGCTGTGGTGTTTTTCTCGCCTATGTCGACTCCCTGCTGTGTGAAGAGTGGTCGGGGCTGAAGTCACAGGGCGGTGCACTTTTGCACCGTTACAGCGGATGGGTGTAGGCACGTTTGAACCAAATTTTAAATACCTGCGTCTCAATGGGAAACAATTATGGGGTCCCGAAAAAGTGATCCTTTAAGCAGTGCACTTAACTGCCATAGGGCGGTACTCATACCTGACATAAATTTCAATTCTTTACCTCCACCCGCTCCTGACAAAAAGGCGTCCTCACGATGGAGAGGAAGACAGATGGACGAAAATGGAAAAGAATATTTTTTAATGTGATATAATTAAAAATTGAAAATTTTGGGATTTTTCCCTTTACTTATACTGTGAAATCTTACTTCTCGTCAAATTTAATGATTCTAGGTCAATGGGGAGTATCCTATAGATTTTGATGACTGAATCAGAATATGTGACATACATGGCCGTATCTTTTGACTGCATTGATTTACAAGCTTATATTGTTCACACTGCCAACGAACCGTGGACCTTATTATGTGATAAATTTCAACTTGTTATATCTACCCATTCCTCAGAAAAAGGGGTTTTAACAGTCGAAGAAACAGACAGTGAGCAAAGTGATTTCATAAGGATTTCAATTTTATCGGTTATAGTACGGAATCCTATAAACGAAAATGCCACACGAACAACGAATGAAAACTCAACAAGTACGGATACTAATGACTAACCAAATAATGTTACGGAAGGAATAGCAACTCTTGCTGAAGCTTCTCCGAAAATATCAGAGTATGTACGCCTTAAGTTTGGAACGGCTACTTAATTTGTCGTTACGTACAATGACAAATATAAATTGTTTACTCAGTTTGTATCAGAGATTAATATGCAGTACTTTCCATCCTACGCTATTGCAATGGCAAAACGGTGAAAATGCATTAGGTTTTGCCAGTATTTTCGGCCTATAGACTGCGCTATGGGGCATACAAGGGTGAGAATTTATATAAAATAATGACAATATTCACGGTTTGTGTTTAAAAAATGAAAAAAAAACAACTTATCAGAATGTGAATAAACAAAAGATTTTCTCGTAAAACCTATTGTTTTTGCCCGCATCTCGTGGTCGTGCGGTCGCGTTCTCGCTTCCCACGCCCGGGTTCCCGGGTTCGATTCCCGGCGGGGTCAGGGATTTTCTCTGCCTCGTGATGGCTGGTTGTTGTGTGCTGTCCTTAGGTTAGTTAGGTTTAAGTAGTTCTAAGTTCTAGGGGACTGATGACCATAGATGTTAAGTCCCATAGTGGTCAGAGCCATTTGAACCATTTTTGAACCTATTGTTTTGAAATCGTTAATCATTTTTAGACTAATAATTATTGACTGCACAAGCTTTTTTTTTTACAGAGTTGACAAATCAGTTATCTTGTAAACAAAGATTCTAAACGCTGCTTTAATTTCATCATTACAAATGAGCCCCACACATATTAAGGGGAAGTTGCCTTTCCATGCAAGTTTAGTACTCAGCGCGAAGGATATTCCGCGCTGATGGCCTTTAAAATTGCATCGACGCAAGGGATAACAAATAACGAAATTTTATTTATTGTGTGTATGCAGAATAGCAGAAATAACGAATGGTTAGATTTGTAAATGGTTGCTGGCAGCGGTGGTCACGAAAATGTACCGTCACAAGAACACCTGTATAGAGTTGGGGCCCCTCCACGCCCGCACCAACGTGGTGACCAGACCAAAAGCTCTACTGTCACCTCCGTCTACGTGTTAGTTATCTAATAGGTGGATCACAGGATGCTGGGCTGTGATGTTGTCCGTGCGTCTGGGTAAGACTACGCATTAACACGGTCCATCAGGTGACAGATAGTGGACGAGACGCGAGTGAGGGTAGCAATTTGAAGAGCAGAGGGGAAAAAAGTGCCAAGGCTCGTGCCGTGGTAAAAAAACCTCTGCGACAGTGGGATGGGTAGTAAGAGCAGTAGTGGCTTACTAGCTGCGATAGTTCATGCAAGGTTGGATTTGTTAGTATGGGTATCGGGCATCATTACCGTGGCAAGCGATGGCGATGTATCCCAGTTGCTGCAGCCGCTGCATTCCTGGAACAATCGAGATCGTTATATGGTGGACTCCAATTCGGGAGGACGACGGTTCAATCCCGTCTCCAGCCATCCTGATTTAGGTTTTCCGTGATTTCCCTAAATCGTTTCAGGCAAACGCCGGGATGGTTCCTTTGAAAGGACACGGCCGATTTCCTCCCCCATCCTTCCCTAACCCGAGCTTGCGCTCCGTCTCTAATGACCTCGTTGTCGACGGGACGTTAAACAACACTAACCTAACCTAACCGTTATATGGTAGTGGGAGATCGGCCATAGATCATCTCACTGTGTGGGGGATGTGTGGAGCTTGTCTGCATGCAGTGTACGGTACGGCTTCCCTGCGTGGTGCCAGTTATTCGGCAGTGTGTTCCAGCTGGATATCAAGTAATGGCGTCTGATTAACAGGGGCTCACCTGTACCGTTGTGTTTGCGTGTGCTTGGCCATAGATGTTAGGTCCTTACAAGTATGTATTTTGGTCTTTTATGTTTCCATCTATGGTTGTGGTCGTAGTTCCCCAGATTCAGAATAAACGGGTTCTGCGAATGTCTGGAGTTTCTGTATAGTCCTGTGGTGAGTTTGTGGATTACCTCCGTGAGAGTCTGAAGTCGGTATTCCCGGTGAAGGTCCGCGATGCGTGTGTATCGTGGAGCATTGCTTATGATTTTGTGTACTTTGTTTTGTATGAACTGCAGACGGCGCAGGCGTGTAGGCGCAGCGTATCCCCAGACGGGAGCTGCGTACATCATCAGGGGTCGAATAAGTGTCGTGTACATGGACCTCGACACCCTTCCTGTTCAGTGTGCTACGACTGTTGAGCATAGGGTAGAGCTGTTTGAGCCTCGCGCTAGCTCGGTTGGTCATGTGTTGTATGTGGTCCCCCCAGAGTAATTTCCAGTCCAGCCAGACACCGAGGTATTTGACTTTCTCACGGAAACGTATTGGCCGTGCATGCAGAGTTATTGGTCTGTAGTAGCGGTGTTTGCGCAGTTGCTTCCGTCTTCTAGTGAACAGAACGGCTTCGCACTTGTCGACGTTTACTCTAACACGCCATTTCTCCAACCGAGGCTCAGCCACTCTGAGTGCAGTCTGTAAGCGTGACGTAATGTTTGATGGTTTCCAATCTTGCGCGAGGATGGCTGCGTCATCCGCGTAGATTGCCATCGTTGTGTTGTGTGTGGTTGGGAGATCGTTTATGTAGAGGTTAAACAGTAGGGGCCCTAGGATGCTTCCCTGGGGTACTCCCGCGTGTATACCGTGTCGTGTTGATTGTTTTCCCTGCACGTCAGTGTTGAAACTCGTGTCTGTGAGGTATGAGTGTATCAGACGCACAGCCCGTCGGGGAATCCCGCGTCGCTGAGTTTGCCATAGACGGTCGAAAGCCCCTGTTGCTTTGTTTGTGTTGAAGCCACGTGTTATACGTCCACCGGTCTCCGGGCGGCAAAGTGGTACTACCGACAGGGAAGACGGTCGTTTCCGGCGTCTCGCCCCGGCGCACAGCACAGCACAGCACCGCACTGCATCTGCAGCAGCAGTCTGTGCAGCAGGCGGCACAACAGCGACACAACCAACTGTTACGAACCGGTTACTTCGAGGCCAGCTCGGAGCCAGACGCTCTGTAGCGTACGTTCCACTGAGCCCAAACCACGGCCATTTGCGACTTGATTGATGTCAAGCGAGAGCCCGTTGGAGAGCAGGGTGGAGGTCTGTTGCGTCCTCTGATCAAAGTTGGTTCTGCCTCGGTGCCTGTGATGGTACAAGGGGGCCGGCTGAGGGCCTGCGACCAAACCTTCTGCGTGCTACACACACCAGACCTACACCCGGAGTGACAGTCCGACACGTAATTTCCTACGACAGCAGAACTACTCTCGCGGTTATCCCGTGCGCTCTGATTTGCGAATACGTACGTAAATCTGCTAACTCAACCCTTTGAGCTGCCATATGTGAACAGCATTCCAGGGTATGTTCTCCAACAGGATAACGCTCGTCCAAATACCGCTGTTGTAAACCGACACGCTCTACTTGTACGCTACATCTACATACACTTACATAAGCAGTCCGCAGTCCACCGTATGCCGCGTGGCAGAGGGTTATCCGTACCATTGTTAGTCACTTCTTTTCCTGTTCCACTTGCAAACAGAGCAGGGAAATACCACTTTCCATATCCTTCCTCATGAGCTCTGATCTCTGATATCTCAACTTTGTGGTCTTTACGCGCAGTGTGTTGGAAGCAGTAGAATCGTTGTGCAGTCAGCTTCAAACGCCGGTTCTCTTAATTTTATCAACAGCATTCGTCGAAAAGAATGTCGCATGCCCTCCAGGGATTGCCGAAGCATCTCTGTAACAACTGCGTCTTGTGCGAACCTACCAGTAACAAATATAGCCGCCTGCCTTTGAACTGTATCGATGTCTTTCTTCAACCCGACCTGGTACGCATCCCAAACGCTCCAGTTGCCCTCTAGAAGAGATCGCACCAGCGTCCTATATCCGGTCTCCTTTACAGGTGGACCACTATTTCCCAGAATTTTCCCAATAAATTAAAGTCGATCATTCACCTTCTCTATCACAGTCCTCGCACACGCATTCTAGAAGTTACAATGGTTATTAATGTTGTGGATTGGCAAGAGAGCCAACCCGGAATGAGAGGAAGCCGAAAGGCACGCGTTTTACCTCACGCAGGCTGGCGTGAGGTCTGGAACAGGTCAAGGAAATTAGACTAGCAAAAAAGGATGTAGCTGTGGAATACTGAACTTTAATCCATAAATGGTGAACATCGCTCTTGACGGTACATGTTTACAGCATGGCGCCTTGCTAGGTCGTAGCAAATGACGTAGCTGAAAGCTATGCTAACTATCGTCTCGGCAAATGAGAACGTATCTTGACAGTGAACCATTGCTAGCAAAGTCGGTTGTACAACTGGGGCGAGTGCTAGGAAGTCTCTCTAGACCTGCCGTGTGGCGGCGCTCGGTCTGCAATCGCTGATAGTGGCGACACGCAGGTCCGACGTATACTAACGGACCGCGGCCGATTTAAAGGCTACCACCTAGCAAGTGTGGTCTCTGGCGGTGACACCACAATTAATGTACCGGCATTTCATCTTTGCAATGGCTTTTTCCGCGTTTACGCTAAACTGTGACGTTGCAATGTTAATCGCTTAAATATGTTAGCTAGACAAATGTATTCCCGAAAGTTCATTACTCTACATTAATTATATTTTGGGGTATTCCAATTTTTCCCGTAAGTTTGTGTTTGCAGTGGGTGAGAGAGCCGGCCGGAGTCGCCGAGCGGTTAAAGGCGCTACAGTCTGGAACCGCGCGACCGTTACGGTCGAAGGTTCGAATCTTCCCTGGGGCATGGATGTGTGTGATGTTATTAGGTTAGTCAGGTTTAAGTAGTTCTAAGTTCTAGGGGACTGATGACGACAGCAGTTAAGTCCCATAGTGCTCAGAGCCATTTCAACCATTTGGGTAAGAGAGCTGGATAGTGTGTTGGCCACAGCAACAGTTCAAGTGGTTCAAATGGCTCTGAGCACTATGCGACAACTTCTGAGGTCATCAGTCGGCTAGAACTTAGAACTACTTAAACCTAACTAACCTAAGGACAGCACACACATCCATGCCCGAGGCAGGATTCGAACCTGCGACCGTAGCGGTCGCTCGTTTCCAGACTGTAGCTCCTAGAACCGCACGGCCACTCCGGCCGGCAGAGCAACATTCGAACCCCTCGAGATAACTGGAAAATTCTAAGGCAACTCGTGTGTTCCACCATCAATAGAGATTTACGAGGGGCATTTGAAAAATCCGTGCGAAGTCCGAGAGATGGCACCAGCGGCGCGTATCGAGGCCATGTTTAGTTAGGAGCATCTTTGCAAAGAACGCGCGCCAAGTTTCAGCCATATTGGTCTATTTCTTTGTGTTTGGCATTCGTGTGAGCCAAGAAAGTCGAGTGATTGTCAAAAAATGGACGAAAGAGAATTTAGCGTGGGGATTAAACATTACTTTATGAAAGGCAAAACACCTCGGGAGACTAAAGAGAAGCTTGATAAAGATTACGGTGACGATGCACCTTCGATGAGAACAGTTTATAAGTGGTTTCAAAATTTTTGGAGTGGCCTTATGTGCACAAGTGATGCTGAACGTTCCGGACGCCCTGTGGAGGTTACGACTGCAGAAATCACTGATAAGATCCGTGATACAGTGATGGATGACAGAAGAGTTAAGGTGCGTCAGATTGCTAGCGCTGTGGGCATCTCTAATGAACGGGTACATAACATTTTGCATAAACATTTGGACGCGAGAAAGCTATCCGCAATATGGGTTCTGCGATTGCTTACGCTTGACCAAAAACGGAATCGAGTGAAGGAAGAATCCGCAGGCCTTAAGCGTCGTTTCGTCACTGTGGACCAAACATGGATACATTTCTGTACGTCTGAGGCCAAAGAACAATCTAAACAGTGGGTTACCAAGGGAGAATCTGCACCAAAAAAGGCGAAGACCATTCCTTCGGCCGGAAAGGTTAAAGCGACTGTCTTTTTGGATTCGCAAGGCATAGTCCTCATCGAATATCCGGAAAACGGCAAAACTATTGCAGGTGCATATTATTCATCTTTATTGGACCGTTTGAAAACCGAGCTGCAAGAAAAGCGCCGGCTATTGGACCGCAAAAAAGTGCTTTTCCAACCCAACAATGCACCAGCACACACCTCAGCAGTTGTAGTCGCAAAATTAATGGAAATTAATGGAAATCCCCCCTGTTCTCCAGACTTGGCTTGTTGCACAATTTGAAGAAATGGCTGGCGGGACAAAGATTTTATTCAAATCCGTGATATGGCGATTTATGACAGAAGAGTAACCCACTGTTTAGATTGTTCTTTGGCCTCAGACGTACAGAAATGTATCCATGTTTGGTCCACAGTGACGAAACGGCGCTTAAGGCCTGCGGATTCTTCCTTCACTCGATTCCGTTTTTGGTCAAGCGTAAGCAATCGCAGAACCCATATTGCAGACTTGGACAATTCCTATTATTGAAGGGATCAACAAATTAGAACAGCGTTGGACGAAGTCTATACGTCTACGAGGAGACTATGTCGAAGAATACAAAAGATTTACCCAAACACGTAAGTAGTTTTTATTTCTGCACAGACGTTTCAAACGCCCTTCGTACCATAAGAGTGCGGACTCGTATTGTTCAACACCATCTGATTCGGCAGACACGTTCGATGGAGGAAATTACCGCATCCTTCTCCATGAAGTAATACCAGGAACACTGGAGAATGTTCCACTGTTAGTCAGTCAAGGTTCCAGAATAACGGACC
The DNA here is from genome assembly GCF_021461395.2 of Schistocerca americana. NCBI lineage: Eukaryota > Metazoa > Arthropoda > Insecta > Orthoptera > Acrididae > Schistocerca > Schistocerca americana. The sequence goes on along the minus strand of NC_060127.1, from coordinate 208,255,067 downwards.
CCACCTTACATTGCTGTTGACGTCAGAAGCCATTTAGACACTGAAGTTAAAATCTTCTGGGTTATTAGGCGGCGACATGTTTCTTCTAAAATGATCGACGTTTCAACCTCTCTGCTGGGATGTCCCTCAGGATCTTCTGGTGTCCACAGAGGGGTCGAAACGTCGATCATTTTAGAAGATACATGTCGCGGCTTAATAACCCAGAAAATTTTCACTTCAGTGACAACGACCACGAAAGCCTGCAAACTTACATCTAGACATTGTTTTCCCCAACTGTTCGATTGGGAGGTGTGGGCCAGTACTGTGACCACACTTCTCCCGACTTTACTCACTTTCTTATGGCAGCTGTCTTTGAAGGACATTGTCGGATTCTTGCAAATGAATTAGGCGACGTTTCCCAACTACAGACATCGAATTATCCATTTGTGTGTGCCAGACTTTGTATTCGAACTTATTAAAAATGTGTGATGTTTTCCAAGTAGTTTGTGTAGACTTTCCTAGGAACACTACGTTGCCTGTCCTACTGTGTGAGGACTGTCAGGGCAACAATACATCTCTCTACACAAATCCCTTAATAAAGCCGCTGTAAAATCATGGTGTATCAGTGTTCCTTTCTCGGTACTTCCTTACAAATGCTTGTCATCTGTGTCGATATCAAGAAACTAGACGCCGCATGAAGCAATTCAAGCAGCATGCAGTTTCATCAGCTACATAACCCTTACAGTTACGTGTCTGACATCATACTAGACACATCCCCCGTTCGCTGTACAACTACTGGGAAAATGTAATCGCCTGAGGCTGTTCTTTTTACGCCAACTGCCGATAAATTGAAGAGAAGCTAGAAATTCAAACAAACTCTGCCAGCTGCCGCCACTGATACAATAAGGTCTTATTTTTTACGAATCGCACACAAACGCTTGAAATCTGGTGTCCCAGAGAGTGCAGTGCAGATTGGGATTTAAAGCCCTATTAATGATGGGGTCATTTGAGGTAGCGATGAGGTACGGGAGAAGGGACACCACACAATTAAAAAAGGCTGGATGACTTGTCTGCTGTGATGTCGCTCTTAGCTGTTCTACAGTCATCTGAGGTGGATGACAAGTATCACAACCCACTGATACTCACTTGCCGAATTTCTGCCATGCTCCACGTACACCCGTCTCATTAAGACATTCCGAGGCCAGTTATATGGCTGCCTAATAACTCAACGAGATGGAGGACGTGGGCTGATAGTCACAACTACAAGAGCAGAACTTTTGGTTTTTATCGGGGGCACGCCTCTCTCACCTACCCAGAGACTATTTGTATCACACAACTGCACTCATGTCCGTTTGTAATTATTAACATACAATAAAGCCCTCATTGGCCAAGTGATATGTGACTTACCAGACAATATTACAATTTCTTTCTTTCATTTAATGTACGTAGTTTGCGATGGTAAGCGTTTCCTTCAATAATCTCTTCTCACTCCTTAAGATTTGATGGTTCTTGTTTTAATTTCGGTGACCTGGCTCAGATAAATCATTAAAGCGCTGATAGGATAACAGCATCACAAGGTAATTTGGTGTCCAATGTGGGACTTCCAAAGCCTGCCAGAAAATAACTAGCGACCAGGTTGGATCCTGCTAAACTGTTTACTAAAATAAATCCCCAACTACAAGTTTGCTACATTGTTTTCGCATGCCTCAAGCCTAGTCGACATGTTATCCAAATGGAGGGCAGTCTGGTGTCTTCTTGAGATGTTGAGCTACTGGTTGGTGTAGGCACTGTCTCATGAGGTTTCTGGACCATCTCCCACTGCTACTCACTCACTGACATGCTGCCATGTTCGACAGATATGAACCTCATCAGGACCTTGTGTGACTGGCAGTGCACTGAGAAATCGCTCTGTGAGATCCTCGCTTACCTCAACATGGTTGTCAATGGACATGAGCGTTTGGCGCCATTGGTCGGGAGGCCCCTTACGGGACAGGTCCGGCCGCCTTGGTGCAGGTCTTATTACATAAGACGCCACACTGGGCGACCTGCTCGCCGGATGGGGATGAAATTATAATGAAGACAACACAACACCCAGTCCCTGAGGGGAGAAAATGCCTGACCCAGTCGGGAATCGAACCTGGCTGGCTGACCAGTCAGCTATCGTGGCGGACATGGTTGTCAATGAATAATACCGACCAGAACCACAAGAGATGAACTGTTCATTTTCACCAGGGATACATCTCACTCAGTTACTCAGTGAAACTTTGTAATGTATCATGAAACTGAATTAAGGCCCAAAACGAATAAGTAGTAGGCAATAAATCTTGCACCGGGCCAAGTTCTCCGACATGTGTCATGCAATAATTAAATTTCTTTCTTTCTTTTAAGGTATATGGTTTTACATCTACATCTACATGGATATTCTGTAAATCACACTGAAATGCCTGGCAGAGGGTTCATTCAGCCACTATCTCAATAATTGTGTATTATTTCACTCTCGAACACCGTGCTGAAAAAACGAACACCTTATTTTATTGTGATGATCGTTTCACCCTATGTAGATCGGCGTCAACAAAATATTGTCGCATTCGGAAGACGCAGTTGGTGATTTTAATTTCATGAGAAGATTCTGCCGCAACGAAAAACGCCTTTGTTTTAATGATGTCCACCCCAAATCCTGTATCAAGTCCGTGACATTTCCGGATAGTACGAAACATTCTGCTCTTCTCGTCACTTTATCGATGTACTCCGTTAATCGTATCTGCTAAGGATCCCAGATCGCACAGCAGTATTCCAAATGAGGATGGACAACTCTGTTTATTTCTCTGTTACGAATTCCTCTTGCATGTAATGTTTCAAACTCCAGAAGTATGATGGCCTGGCTCTAAGCAGTGATTAAGAGGAGATAGGACAAGAGATGACAACATAATATGGCGCCCACCTTTACGGTTCCAGAGCACACCAAAACAATGATATCAAAAGTGGGGCCCACTAAACTATTAACTTCAGTGTTTTTCCAAATATAGGTTCCCCATATTGTTGGGAACCTCTCTGGCTTAAACTGCTTATGACTTTCGAAATGAAGTGCACTCATGAGTATCCCTGGTGCCGGTAGGGACAAGAATTGTCTCAGGAGGTAGTTCACCTGACACTCATTTTTTGGCATACTTCCAGGTTAGATGATGTCCCCAAAAGTTATCCGAATGGAGTATGGTCTGGACTGTCTCTGCTGCCACACACTGGTGTTGATGGTGGGTGCAATAACTGTGTCAGGACGTCTCTCAGCTTCTACATTGCACTCACACATCTCTAGACTTGACTAGATATGGTGCTTCCTGGAGTTGTGCAAATGGAGTGTAGTCTGGACTGTCCCTGAGACAGTGGTGGGTGCAGGGGCTGTGTCAGGCGGTGCCCGAGGTGCTCATTTGCTTTGACACGTCTCCAGCCTAGACTACCCAAAAACGTTGTCCAAATGGACCGTCCCCGCTGACACGCACTGGTGGTGGTGGGTGCAGGAGCTGTCTCAGGAGGTGTGCCAGCTGTCGCTGCCGGGCCAGCTGGTGCCGCGCCAGCTCGACGTCACCGAGGACGAGGCGGTCGAGGCGACCTTCCGCTGGGCGGACGACACCCTGGGCGGCGTCGACGTCCTCGTCAACGCGGCCGGCGTCACCTCCAGCTGCAGCCTCCTGGGTGAGTGCGAGGCCCTGGCCAACTCGTCACTCTCTGACTGGAATGCACCCGCCTCCGATGCAGGTTGCGTGAGGTGAAGTCTACCTGCCGGGTGGTTTTTTGCTTCTGCTGCACATATTCAGCTTGAGACACATTCCAGTTTTCTGTTCTTCTACTATCACGAACACTTTGAATTTCCTACTACGCGAGGACTTGCCGAAAGCCTCGGGATTAATGTTCCTTCGAAGATGCGGTCGTTATATTGGCGAAGGAGTGCTAGTTCTGCAAGGTTTGCAGGTGAGCTCCTGTAATTTTTGGAAGGTAGGAGACCAGATACTGGCAGAAGTAAAGCTGTGAGGACCGGGCGTGAGTGGAGCTTGGGTAGCTCAGATGGTAGAGCACTTGCCCGCGACAGGCAAAGGTCCCGAGTTCCCGCCTCGGTCGGGCACACAAATTTAATCTGCCAGGAAGTTTCATATCAGCACACACTCCGCAGCAGAGTGAAAATCTCATTCTGGAAACAGCAGATTAACTTCCCACGGTTGGGGTTCACAGTAAAGTACAGCTCTTTAAAGGACATCATATTTGCCATTGACTGTTGAAATTATTTATTTCACAATTGCAATTTCGGTCTTTGGGCTATTTTCAAGCGGTACTGCAAAATAATTTATTTCCGCACGTATACACATATCGGAGGATTTTAAAGTCTGACATGTGCTGAAGCAAAATATTTTGCAGTAGCACTCGAAGATGTCCCAAATGACGTAGACTGCGCACAAAATAACTGCTCCTTCCTGCGCAGACGGTGCAGTAGTGGAGGTCACAATGGCAGTCGGCGGGGGAGGGGGGCGGACTGGGGCAACACTGTGAACGGACACCTCACAATTGGCAAGGAACATTGCGACCACTGAAGCCCAGCTATAAGCTATTTCTAGTGAGTCTGCAAACGATTATGTTAACAAGTCATGTATCTGATAGCGGGCGTGCGCCTACTGGTCATCACAGACATCGCCCCAATTTATGGTCTTGGCAGCTCTTTGGAAGAACAGAAACTGACAGAAGTTCAAAACGGTTCAAATGGCTCTGAGCACTATGGGACTTAACATCGGAGGTCATCAGTCCCCTAGAACTTAGAACTACTTAAACCTAACTAACCTAAGGACATCACACAACACCCAGTCATCACGAGGCAGAGAAAATCCCTGACCCCGCCGGGAATCGAACCCGGGAACCCGGGCGCGGGAAGCGAGAACGCTACCGCACGACCACGAGCTGCGGACAACTGACAGAAGTGCATGCTCCACATCTCCAAGCGTTTAGAAAGAAAGTTTTTGGCATGGGGCAGGTGAAGCAGACAGCGGTTGCCCATCGGAAAGAGTGCAGAACCGTAACGTGAGCGTCGTGGAGCGCGTCCTAATGCGAAAATATTGTTGTTTTTTTATTTTCTACTTTTACATTACTTACACTGCAGATACGTCAGAATAATGCTCAATATATTGTATTTGCCAACTATTCTGTGAGAGCTATGAAAAAGGAAGGCTAATGAAAATTTGAGATAGCAGTATTAAATTACCAAAAAAGAATTTTAAGCTATACACGAGAATTTCGTATGTACATGTAGATACTTTTATTATTTTATGGCTGATGATTTATGTATGCTGGGTTGATATTCGTCGTAGAACCTGGGGTAGCATTAATATTGCCGGCATCTTGCACACGTTATAGATGCAAAAATTTTTACGATTACGTAGTTGCTTGAAAGATTCTATAGAAAAACAAATTTGGATCTGTTGTGGACTGGCAAGACAGCCAGTCCACAATGACGGGTAACCGAAAGGCACGCGCTTAAACTCACGCAGGCTGGCGTGAGGTCTGAAACAGGATACGTAATGAATGCTCTAAAGAAAAGTACGTAGCTGCTGGAATACTTAACTTTAATCCACAATTGGTGAACATTGGTCTTGTTACTGTACATGCTTCATTAGATACATAGCAAAGGATAAATGGCGCCTTGCTAGGTCGTAGCAATTGACTTAGCTGAAGGCTATGCTAACTATCGTCTCGGAAAATGAGAGCGTAATTCTCAGTGAACCTTTCCTAGCAAAGTCGGCTGTACAACTGGGGCGAGTGCTAGTAAGTCTGTCTAGACCTGCCGTGTGGCGGCGCTCGGTCTGCAATTACTGACAGTGGCGACACGCGGGTCCGGCGTATACTAATGGACCGCGGCCGATTTAAAGGCTACCACCTAGCAAGTGTGGTGTCTGGCGGTGACACCACAGGATTACATTCATAAAATGTTATCCTTCATCGCACAGTATGGCAGCAATCCACGCGAAACGCATCATTTTGCAAAATATTGATGAAGATAGATAAAAACAGACATGACGTGGCTGGGCTAGCGGTGTATGTTTGGCAAGAATCACTTTAATACCGCACGTTTGCCTCCTCTGAGCACTATGGGGCTTAACATCTGAGGTCATCAGTCCCCTAGACTTAGAACTACTTAAACCTAACTAACCAAGGACATCACACACATCCATGCCAGAAGAAGGATTCGAACCTGCGAACTTAGCGGTGGCGCGGTTCCGGACTGAAGCACCTCGAACCGCACGGCCACCGTGACCGGCTCCCAGTAGCACGTCCTCTTGCATTGATACATACCTGTATTCGCGTGGCATACTATCCACAAGTTCATCAAGGTACTGTTTGTCCACATTGTCCATCTCCTTAAGGGCGATTCGGCGTAGATCCCTCAGAGAGGTGGGTGGGTCACGTCGTCCATAAACAGGCCTTTTCAATCTATCCCAGGCATGTTCCATACGGTTCATGTCTGGAGAACATCCTGGCCAATCTAGTCGAGCGATATCGTTATCCACAAGGAAGTCATTCCCAAGATGTGCCCGACTGGGGCGCGAATTGTTGTCCATGAAGACGAATGCCTCGCCAGTATGCTGCCGATATGGTTGCACTATCGGTCGGAGGATGGCATTCACGTATCGTACAGCCGTTACGGCGCCTTCCATGACCACCAGCGGCGTACGTCGGCCCCACATAATGCCACCCCAAAACATCAGGGAATCTCCACCTTGCTGCACTCGCAGGACAGTGTGTCTAAGGTGTTCAGCCTGAACGGATTGGCTCGAAACATGTCACCATCGATCGTCTGGTTGAAGGCATATACGATATTCACTGGTGAAGGGAACATAATGCCAAACCCGAGCGGTCCATTCGGCATGTTGCTGGGCCCGTCTGTACCGCGCTGTATGGTGTCGTGGTTGGAAAGATGGACCTCGCCATGGACGTCGGGAGTAAAGTTGCGCATCGTGCAGCCTATTGCGCACAGTTTGAGTCGTAACACAAGACGTCCTGTGGCTGCACGAAAAACATTATTCAACATGGTGACGTTGCTGTCAGGGATCCTCCGAGCAGCCATAATCTGTAGGTAGAGGTCATCCACTGCACTAATAGCGCTTGGGCGGCCTGAGCGAGGCATGTCATCGACAGTACCTGTCTCTCTGTATCTCCTCCATGTCCGAACAACATCGCTTTGGTTCACTCCGAGACGCCTGGACACTTCCCTTGTTGAGAGCCCTTCCTGGCACAAAGTAACAATGCGGACGCGATCGAACCGCAGTATTGACCGTCTAGGCGTGGTTGAACTACAGACAACACGATCTGTGTACCTCCTCCCTGGGGGAATGGCTGGAACTGATCGGGAGTCGGACTCCCTCCGTCTAAAAGGCGCTGCTCATGCGTGGTTGTTTACATATTTGGACGGATTTAGTGACGTCTCTGAACGGTCAAAGGGACTGTGTCTATGGTACAATATCCACAGTCAACGTCAATCTACAGGAGCTCTGGGAGTCGGGGTGTTGCAAAACTTCTTTTGATGTGTGCATGTTTCATGCCTCGCTTGCCCTGCGCACAAAAGGTGGTTGTCATTTTTCTCAGGAATGAGTACACGTGTCAAGTTGTAATTCGTGCCGCATACTAAGGTGTACGGTCCCTTGACGATGAAAAACAAGTGAAGTTTCTAATTTAGTGCAGTCATAAGATATGGCCATTTATGTCCCGTACTTTGATGCGAACTCACTTCTTAAAAGCTACAGAGTACTGGACTTTGTCACAGAATCATGCATGTTGGCTAGAAGAAAAATTTCGCAGTACAAGTAAAGGAAAAAAAATGAGAATATTGCTAACCTTTGTTACATGGAAAAATATTTTTTGTCGTTTGTTATCCGACTTCAAGCTTGACATTAAGACGTTCTCTAAAGTCTTGGAATCCGTGGCAGCAATATCTTGCTAGTATCCATCTCGATAACAGGCAAAAACCGTCCAGATTCTCGACTCCAGTAATAGACGATTTTTGCCGTCTGGAGCTGCCATTTGTCACTTTGGTTTCTGGCCAAGTCCTGCATGTACCGAAAATTGGGACGAAATCGATGAGGACAGGTAGGCACAGTTCCTTTCTACGTAGTTGATCAATATACTGAAAAAGAAACAGTTGTATAAACAAAAGATCGACCAAATCAAAAGAAATCTGACGAAGGAAATCTCGTGAAATAAAGGTGTATAAAAAAACTTAGTGCAACGGACAATACTGTGTACTATGGTACTGACTATATGAAACTGAAAACACGAGCTCCATGGAAATTGTGACTCGGTCTCCTGACAGCTTGTTCAGCAATATCACCTAAAAGTAAAATTTTCTTCTCCACCCTCGGCAGCTTTCCAAGGTAGCGAAGCCTTGGGAAGTATTGGGTGCTACGCTTCATTCTCTTTAATGAGCGACTGGAATAGCTAGTGGTTCCTGCAACACTGTAAATATCAGTTTTAATGACGTTTTTCCATCTCTGACAAATATTTAATAGTATTACAATAATTACGCTTACTTGATTATGAAAAAGTTTCACCAGACCTATGGACTTATGTACGAAGAGTGCAGTGGTGTGTTATTGTCTGCTACTGATGTGCGGATTAGCCGCGACAGCAGCTAAAACACCTACTTGGGCATGATCATTTGTTGCAGGACGTAGTTGACGTTTCACACGTGGCTGAACAGTTCCTGTCTCCTTAAATAACGTAACTATCCGGCGAACGGTCCGGACACTTGGATGATGTCGTCCAGGATACCGAGCAGCATACATAGCACACACCCGTTGGGCATTCTGATCACAATAGCGATACATCAACACGATATCGACCTTTTCCACAATTGGTGAACGGTCCATGTTAACACGGGTAACGTATCACGAAGCAAATACCGTTCGCACTGGCGGAATGTTACGTGATACCACGTACTTACACGTTTGTGACTATTACAGCGCCATCTATCACAAAGCGAAAAAAGTGGTTCAACTAAAACATTCATATTTCTTTTTTCCACGAATATGTAATAAAGAATGGGGGGTTCCTATTTAAAAAAAAAGAACTCAGTTGATATCCGTTTGACGTATGGCAGCGCCATCTAGCGGGCCAACCATAGCGCCATCTGATTTCCCCCTTCAAGCCAGAGGAGTTTCGTTCTTTGTAGTTTTTTCGTTTGAAGCTTATTTCGTTTGAAGCTCATTTCGTGAGATATTTGGCTCGGTCAGCATCAATGGACCAGCATGTATGTGTACCAGAAGCAAGAGTGAATTCCTTATTTCCGCCTCAGTGGGGATAATCACTGTCAAACACTGTTTCTGGCTGTGAACACAAATCATGACTTTATTGCTGACCAATGCCATTTCAAATACAATAGCGGGTGGTGGGTTATCATGTATGATATTATTGATTTGAATGAGGATTTAGCCGGCCAGAGTGGCGAAGGAGTTCTGGGCGCTACAGTCTGGAGCCGCGCGACCGCTACGGTCGCAGGTTCGAATCCTGCCTCGGGCATGGATGTGTGATGTCTTTAGGTTAGTTAGGTTTAAATAGTTCTAAGTTGTAGGGGACTGATGACCTCAGAAATTAAGTCCCATAGTGCTCAGAACCATTTGAACCAATGTAGAATTAAAAAAAAAGAAAGAAAGAAATAGCGTGTGCCCACTGTTAGTATCAGCAAGCGATGAGACTCCAGATGGCGCACAAAGGCGTCCAGCATCGTGTCGTACTGCTGTGTACACACTCCAGCTGGTACGTTAGAGGCCATCACCACCAGACTAGCGCCGACACACTTCTCAAATCATAAAACGGCGCCATGAGCAACCGACGCTCCACATGACGGTCACTGCGAGACTCCACAACACAACCTACGCCTATACCACGAACAAGCACCACCTCTAGCGCTCCGGAGCGGTAAAAAAAAAACTCACATCGCCTTTTTTTCCTTTATTGGATTTCGATTGCCTCCAGAGGAGGGCACGGGCTGGCAACAGCGTAATACGCCGCTCTGTAGCCTACAGATAAAAAAAAACATAATGAGGAGATACAACAATAAAAAAGGGTGCGACGGTGACTGTTTAAAATGGTACATGGGGGAAAAGTTGCGAAGGAAACAAAAAGCTAAGAGGACAGTGATGCTGATTAAAAACACTTAGGAAATAGACAGGCACTGTGAAAAAACACGGTGACTGTGGCGTCACCGCCAGACACCACACTTGCTAAGTGGTAGCCTTTAAATCGGCCGCGGTCCGTTGGTATACGTCGGACCCGTGTGTCGCCCCTATCAGTGATTGCAGACCGAGCGCCGCTACACGGCAGCTCTAGTCTAGAGAGACCCCCTAGCTCTCGCCCCAGTTGTACAGCCCACTTTGCTAGCGATGGTTCACTGACTACAGACGCTCTTATTTGCAGAGACGACAGTTCAGCATAGCCTTAAGCTACGTCATTTGCTACGACCTAGTAGGGCGCCATATTGAGTTACTGAATGTATTCTAAACAGATAATATTGTGAAACATGTACCGTCAAGAGCGACGTTCATCATTGATGGATTAAAGTTAAGTATCAAACTAATTACGTCCGCTTTCTGAATTCTAGTTCCTTGTCATGTTCCACACCCCACGTCAGTATAGTTCTTCCCTCCTCACGCCAGCCTGCGTGAGCTAAAACGCTTGCATTTCGGCCTCCGCTAGTAACACGGTGTTGGCTTTCCGCCAACACAACAGTGACAGTCTGGTTTCTGTTCAGAGCACTGTGAAAAGAGGGCGCACAACACTGATCTCTCACAGAAAGCACTGCACTGCAGAGTACGATTGGATACGGGTATAGGTGGTGGGGAGGGAGGAGGACCCGGACAAATGAGGGGGGGGGGGGGGGAAGGGGGGGAGCCGATGGAGGGACAGGGCACAGAAAGAGGGGGGAGAAGGGCGGACGCGAGAAAGGAGTGGACCGCGCTCGAGCATCTTCGTCACGGACCCCCTCTTCCCCTAGAAGGGCGGACTTCTTGCAGGATCCCCCTGCATCGCCTCCAAGTCTTCAGTTCTGCTGCGTTGGTTGAGCCTTCACGTTTCTCTCTTGTCTTCGCGTTGCCCTTCTCAGCAGTTTGTTGACTTGTCTGTTGCCCGCGTGTGCGGTCGACTGTGCTGGCCCAGGGCGGGCCGCCTGTACTTCTCCCGGCGCGGACGGCGCACGGAGCGCCTCACTGCAGCGGCTCTTTGGCGTCCGCTGGCGTCGCCCTCAGCTTTGAGAGTGGCACATTAGGCGGCAGCCGGCAACGAAGGCCACCATCAAACGCATGCGTCGCGAAATTAAGTAAGCAATTGCAAAGCACCGCAACCGCGACTGGGCTGGAAGAATTGCCACTCTCAGGACAGAGGACGGATCCGCCTGGAGGGTGACCGAAAGCTTCCTGTGCAAGAACGCCAGCGAGTGCCGCCGCTCCAGGTCGGCGGTGACGACGTCACCGAGCCCGACGAGAAAGCCGGCGCGTTAGCAGACGCATTCGTCGCCAGTTTCACGCCGGTGGAGGACTTCGTGGACGACGAACACGTCCGTTTGGTGGGACAGCGCCTCCCTGTGTAGCTGGAGCACAGAGACGGGGACGACGTCATCGCGGAAGTGACGGAGGACGAGGTCGCGCGACAGCTCGCTCGCCTGCACACGAGGAAGGCAGGAGGCTGCGGAGACATCGGCAGCGACCTGCTCACGGTGCTGCCGCCGAGCGCCCTGCGGCAGCTGACGAAGCTCTTCAGCTCCGTGCTCGGGACTTGCAGCTTCCCATCTGCGTGCAAACGTGCGGAAGTTGTAGCTGTTCCCGAGCCCGGGAAAGACCTGCGGCTGCCTGTTGCAAGCAGTTTCCAAGGTCTTCGAGAGGCTGTATGTCAGGAGGCTGTGGCGACACGCCAGGGAGGAAGGCCTCCTTCAGGAGGGGCCACTCCACGCAGCAGCAGCAACTGCTTCGACTGGTAGAGCAGGCGATGGGGGCGCTGGAGCGTCGCGAGTATCTCGGGTCGGTACTCCTGGACGTTTCCAGAGCCTTCGACAGCGTGTGGCACGGCAGCCTCGTGTATGAAGTACTTACACGAGGCCTACCGGTGTCGCACGCCCGCCGCCTCAAATCCTACCTGACTGGGCGCACCTCCCACGTGAGCGCCGACGACGGGACGTCGACAGCACGCCCCATAGCAGCTGCAGTACCGCAAGGGTAAACCGAGCGAGGTGGCGCAGTGGTTAGACACTGGACTCGCATTGGGGAGGACGACGGTTGAATCCCGCGTCTGGCCATCCTGATTTAGGTTTTCCGTGATTTCCCTAAATCGCTCCAGGCAAATGCCGGGATGGTTCGTTTGAAAGGGCACGGCCGACTTCCTTCCCCATCCTTCCCTAATCCGATGAGACCGATGACCTCGTTGTCTGGTCTCCTTCCCCAAACAACCCAACCCAACCGCAACCACAAGGGTCCGTCATCGGCCCCTTGCTCTACTCACTGCACACCGCCGACGTCCCGAGGAGGCAGCGGGCGCACGTTGCGCTGTACTCGGACGATACGGCGCTCTACGGCAGAAGCATCGACGCCAGGCTGAGGCGTCACCGCCTGGAATCGGCTTGCGACGTCCTTGGGCCACCAAATGGTGGCTCAAGTTCAACGCAGCCACTCAGCATCACGGGGAGCGCCATCCCGTGGTCGAACACCGGACGCTACCTAGGCGTCACTCTGGACCGACGCCTGACGTGGAAGGCGCACGTCAGGGAAGTGAGGGGTAAAGCGCTTGGCATGTTCCGCTTGTTGTACCCCTTAGTCAACCCAGCGACGACCCTGCCCCCGCACTGTGGCATTGCTCTGTACCTCACACTCGTTGGCCTGTGTTGGAGTACGCTGCTGTGGTGTGGCGCAGCGTGGCCGACTCGTCCATCGCCAGGCTGCAGACGGTCCAGAACAAGCCGCTCAGCTTAGCGCTTCACCTGCCATTAGCACCGGAGAACTCCACAGGGTAGCGGGAGTCCCACTGCTCAGCGGCAGGGGGCGCACGGTTTTTACGCGGCCGCCCGGGTGTCAGAGAACGATCTGATACGCAACTTGGGACACCAAGTCCACTGGCGCCCGACCACAATGTGGCCAGACCTGTTGCTGGAGTGAAGGCACGCCGCAACATGAGAAAGATGAACTAAAAGGATAAACGCAACCGTGAGGAAGATTCTGCCGAGAGGACAACTTCCAACTCACCCAGGCAGAAGCACGCAAGGCGCGATCGGCTCGCGCTACAACACACGGGAGTACGATGCTCCGTGAATTTGCGTATCGTAGCCGTCAGCACTCCCTCTTCAACACGCTGCACCGAGTCCGAAAGGTGTGCGGCGTCGTCGATGGCCAGAGAGAGCGCAGAGACGGCTGCAGCCAGCGTTTGTTCTTGCTTGTTGCGCTGCGGTTGCGGCGCCTTGTCTGGCTGCAGCAGAGTGTCGGGGGGCGGCTGGCGTGTTGCCACTCCTGCCTCCACGCATGTTTCCCTCGAGGGGGTCAACGCGCTCGTCCTCTGGTGTGCCCCCTCGAAGAGGTTCTTGTGTTCCCCTCGGCAGTGCGGGCGTCGTGGGCTCCTGCAGCTGCCAGCGTCCACCTCGTCGTTGCCTGCTTGCTTGCTCGCTTGCTGCGTGACTCGAGTGCAATTCACTGCACGGTTTGGAGCAGGTTAAGCAGAGCAACTGCTGTTCCTGCGTCGTGGATTCACTTGTTATAATAGGGTCCTCTCTTTGTCTTCTCGTTGTCACGAATGCTGGTCATCGTCTCTGGCTGCACGGAAATTATTCCAGCAACCGGTCCGGCCATCTGGTCGCTGGACGCCAGTGGATTTGGTTTCCCAGTCAACTGACCAGCGGGTTTCTGGACGTCCTCGCCGACTCGTGAAAGTTCGTTGCGAGCGCGCGGAAGCTGCGCTTCAGCATCGGAACTCCCGCGATGTCGTGGAGCGTACGAGGGTCGTAGTCCCTCCGTAGGTGGAGCGCCAGCTGAAGGGCTTTGTTCTGCACTCGTTGCAGAATCTGGATGTGTGTGTCTGCGGCATTTACCCACACCACGGCCGCGTACTCCAGCACTGGCCTGATTAGTGCTAGGTACTGCGTGAGGCAGCAGTGGGCGGCCAGTGTCGTCGTGGGGTTGAGGAGGGGGTAGAGCGAGCGCATCCGTCCAGGCGCCCGGCCCCTCAGCTCCCTGATGCGTGGACCCCAGGTCAGGCGTCGATCCATGGTGACGCCGAGGTACTTTCCAGTACGCGACCACGGGATGGGGCCTCCCATGATCCGTACTTGCGGCAGCGCGTCGGGTATGCGGCGGCGCGTAAACACCACCGCCTGGCTCTTCCCGGCGTTGAACCTGAGCCGCCATTTGGTGGCCCAGGCTCCAATCTCGTTGCAGGCGAGCTGCAGGCGGCGGCGCATCAGCTGCGCGCGTACAGCGCGGTGTCATCGGCGTAGAGCGCCACATGAACCCTCGGCGTCGTCTTCGGGACGTCGGCAGTGTACAACAGGGGGCCAAGGACGGACCCCTGCGGCACTCCAGCACGTATGTGGCGCGCCGTTGACACGCCACCGTCTGCACGCACATGGAACGTGCGCCCTCGCAGGTAGGACTGGAGAAGGCCTTGGAGACGTCGAGGAGTACCGCCCCGAGGTACTCGCGACGCTCCAGGGTCCCCATCGCCTGCTCCACCAGTCGCAGTAGTTGGCGCCGCGTTGAATTCCCACTGCGGAAGCCAAACTGCTCGTCAGGAAGCAGGCCTTCTTCTCTGACGTGGCGCTGTAGACGTTTGGCGAATATCCTCTCGAAGGTCTTCGAGAGGGAGGGAAGCAGGCTTATCGGGCGATAGTTGTGCGCCAGCCTGGGGTCCTTGCCAGCCTTCGGAATGGCGACCACCTCTGCGTGTTTCCACGCATCGGGGTAGGCGCCCCTCGTCACTGCCTGCCGCCTCGCCGGTTTCGGGCTGGGCGCGGACGGCCGAGGGAGCGGCTCGCAGTCCTGTGTGGCTGCTGCCCGCGGCTCTCAACACTTGGCAGCCACGATAGCTCGCCACGTGCGGGCCGCCGCAGTTCGCAGACTTCGGCGCGTGCGACCTCGGAAGTGGGCAGAGCCTACTCGCGGGGGCGCCGGCGCACTTCGCACGTGACTCGGGAAAGGAACAGTGGCGACCCACGTGTCCCATCCCCTGGCAGCGGAAGCACTGGGCCAGTCAGTGGTGACCGTGGTGTCGGCCACCCTCTTCAGCTCGTAGAGCCGCCTGTTCTCTGGTGTGACACCAGCAGGGAAGGCGACTCTTTGTGTGTGACGTCAGACTCGACCCGCGTCACGTTCCGGACGCGGAAATAGAGATCCGCCAGCTCTTCTCTTAGCAAGTCCGGCTCAGCCGCCGAGGGGAATCCCTCGACGACTACCTTCAGCAGTCTGTCAGAGGACGGCGGCGTGCGAGTACCAGTGTAGTCCCTGGTTCGACGCCCCGCTCGTCACCTCGATGTAATCCAGCACGTTCGAGTCCTGCAGCCGCACAAGGTTCCCCGAAGCAGCTCGTAAACTCAAGTCTGCAGTCGTCCACTGTCTCTGGAGCTGCAGGAAGCCCTCGCAGTCTCGTCCACCTCAAAGACGATAGGCGGCGGCCGTCGATGAGACCGCCCGGTGGTGGGGGCTGCCTCTCCTCCGTCGTCCGAGCAGCCAGTTTCTGCAGCGGTAGGGGCGCCGTCTGCGAGGACGTTGACTGCTCCGGCATCTCGTCGTCTGCGAGCGCGCCGAAGCGGTCTGCAGTCGACGTGGGAGGCGAGGAGGGCGTGGCCCTGGGTCTGGCCGCCTGTCGGGACGCGTCGGTCGTCCAGGTGGCGCCTGGGATGGCGCGTCTTCTGCCTCCGGTAGTTGAGACACTTGGCTGCCTCTTCTTCTCGGGCGCCGTTTTAGCGCCGTGTTGTGCCGTGGAAATCGGCCGTTTGCGACGCCCGCCAACAGGGAGTTGCAGTCCGCTGGCCGCTGTCCGTTGCGCACTCTTCCCTGGCAGGAAGTCGTCTATATTCGTGGTGACGTCATCGTCTTCTTCTTCCCCGACTCCAAGTCCACTGTCGACGGCCGAGTCGTTGTAGGCGGCGGCTCAGACGGGACTGCCAGGGAAGCACGCTCCTCCGAACGGCGGTCTGCCACGCCGACGTCTCCAGTCGTCACAGTTCGGGAGTCGGATGGGGCCGACGACCGATCAGCCACACGCATTGCTCTGCTGAGCGAACCTCGAAACTCCGGGCGTGCCCACGACGTCACTGCTCACTGCCGGAGCGACCACTGAGCACTACAGGAGTGCGGAAGACAGTGGAGGGGAAAGAAAAAGAACTTCGGGGCAGAGAATGGAGTCAAGGAGTGGGTAGGTGGAGGGAAAACAGGATGGAAGGGTGAGAGGGGCTAAGAGGGAGCTGCGGAAAAGGACAGAGGGAGAGAGGATCATAGTTGACAGGAGGAATAAATGGAGGGACAATCATCCGGGAGAGTAGCACATTGGCAGAAGCGCCGCGCTTAAATAGCGGCCAGAAGAGGAAATCCAAAGAGAAAACACGCATGCCAGAACAACCTGGGTTTCTCTCCCGACTAAAAAGATAATCATTGGCGTCACCGATTCCCCCACAGCTCAGTGTTGACGTAGCATCTTCTCACAGACTAAATCGGAGACCTACACTACTGGCCATTAAATTTATACACCACGAAGATGACGTGCTACAGACGCGAAATTTACCGACAGGAAGAAGATGCTGTGATATGCAAATGATTAGCTTTTCAGAGTATTCATACAAGGTTGGCGCCGGTGGCGACACCTACAACGTGCTGACATGAGGAAAGTTTCCAACCGATTTCTCATACACAAACAGCAGTTGACCGGCGTTGCCTGGTGATACGTGTAAGGAGGAGAAATGCGTACCATCACGTTTCAGACTTTGATAAAATTCGGATTGTAGCCCATCGCGATTGCGGTTTATCGTATCGCGACATTGCTCCTCGCGTTGGTCGAGATCCAATGACTGTTAGCAGAATATGGAATCGGTCGGTTCAGGAGGGTAATACGGAACGCCGTGCCGGATCCCAACGGCCTCGTATCACTAGCAGTCGAGATGACAGGCATCTTATCCACATGGCTCTAACGGATCGTGCACCCACGTCTCGATCCCTAAGTCAACAGATGGTGACGTTTTGAAGACAAGAACCATCTGCACGAACAGTTCGACGACGTTTGCAGCAGCATTGACTATCACCTCGGAGACAGCGGCTGCGGTTACCCTTGACGCTGCATCACATACAGGAGCGCCTGCGATGGTGTACTCAACGACGAACCTGGCTGCACGAATGGCAAAACGTCGTTTTTTCGGATGAACCCAGGTCCTGTTTACAGCATCACGGTGGTCGCATTCGTGTTTGGCGACATCGCGGTGAACGCACATTGGAAGCGTGTATTCGTCATCGCCGTACTGGCGTATCACCCGGCGTGATGGTATGGGGTGCCACTGGTTGCACGTCTCTGTCACCTCTTGTTCTCATTGACGCCACTTTGAACAGTGGACGCTACATTTCAGATGTTATACGACCTGTGGCTCTACCCTTCATTCGATCCCTGCCAAACCCTACATTTCAGCAGGATAATGCACGACCGCATGTTGCAGGTCCAATACGGGCATTTCTGGATACAGAAAATGTTCGACTGCTGCCCTGGCCAGCACATTCTCCAGATCTCTCACCAACTGAAAACGTCTGGTCAATGTTGGCCGAGCAACTGGCTCGTCACAATACGCCAGTCACTACTTTTGATGAACTGTGGTATCGTGTTGAAGCTGCATGGGTAGCTGTACCTGTACACGTACTGTGTACTGATTTCTCAGGATCTATGCACCCAAACTGCGTGATAATGTAATCACATGTCAGTTCTAGTATAATATATTTCTCCAATGAATACCCGTTTCTCATCAGTATTTCTTCTTGGTGTATCAATTTTAATGGCCAGTAGTGTAATTCATTGACATCATCCATTTGAAATTGCCGACTCTCGAAAAACCATTCTTGGATAGGCCTAGGAGAATCGATTCGAGAATCATCTGTACACATGGCAGCAAAAACAATTACCTAAAGTCGATTTGCGGCTTCCACAAGTTGCGTGACAAGTAATCGCAATATGGCGCACCGGTTTAGTATTTCCCAGTTTCAATCAATTTAATGTTTTCTGGATGTGTGTACTCGCTGCAGACAGTGTAGTACGTTGTTTTTCAAACATTTCTCTAAACTGACAGTACAACATTTCTGGAATTGGACAGGAGTTACATTAAATGAACTGCGGATGTAAGGCGGTACACGCACATTGCAGGCACCAGAATTTTAATTAGTTCGCGCTGCGTGTTTATTGAAACACCAGTTACACTCACGCCAACACAAAACAATTTAACAGCAAAATAATATTTGCTCTCTTTCTACGCTGTAGCGGTAAAATTTTGCTCACAACTGAAACATTCTGATAATACAGTAACCCAGCTCAAAACTTCTTCCGCTCGACACATTTTGTTATGGACTTTTATGCATTAGTCGACCAGTTTTACGATTTCAAACTCTTATCTGTACACTGATGACAATTATTTATCGATTCATATAAATAGTGAATTCGTAAGCTTCTTAGAACGGCATTCGAGAAGTACTACTTTGTATCGCTCACCGCTCTTATCCTTTTTGTTCATTTCCGGACCGTCACAGATGTTAAACCTACTTACATCTTCAAAACAAACTTTTCACTTTTTTATGACTGTTGTTGTTGTTGTGGTCTTCAGTCCTGAGACTGGTTTGATGCAGCTCTCCATGCTACTCTATCCTGTGCAAGCTTCTTCATCTCCCAGTACCTATTGCAACCTACATCCTTCTGAATCTGCTTAGTGTATTCATCTCTTGGTCTCCCCCTATGATTTTTACCCTCCACGCTGCCCTCCAATACTAAATTGGTGATCCCTTGATGCCTCAGAACATGTCCTACCAACCGATCCCTTCTTCTGGTCAAGTTGTGCCACAAACTTCTCTTCTCCCCAATCCTATTCAATACCTCCTCATTAGTTATGTGATCTACCCATCTAATCTTCAGCATTCTTCTGTAGCACCACATTTCAAAAGCTTCTATTCTCTTCTTGTCCAAACTATTTACCGTCCATGTTTCACTTCCATTCATGGCTACACTCCATACAAATACTTTCAGAAACGACTTCCTGACACTTAAATCTATACTCGATGTTAACAAATTTCTCTTCTTCAGAAACGCTTTCCTTGCCATTGCCAGTCTACATTTTATATCCTCTCTATTTCGTCCATCATCAGTTATTTTGCTCCCCAAATAGCAAAACTCCTTTACTACTTTAAGTGTCTCATTTCCTAATCTAATACCCTCAGCATCACCCGACTTAACTCGACTACATTCCATTATCCTCGCTTTCCTTTTGTTGATGTTCATCTTATATCCTCCCTTCAAGACACCATCCATTCCGTTCAACTGCTCTTCCAAGTCCTTTGCTGTCTCTGACAGAATTACAATGTCATCGGCGAACCTCAAAGATTTTATTTCTTCTCCATGGATTTTAATACCTACTCCAAATTTTTCTTTTGTTTCCTTTACTGCTTGCTCAATATAGAGATTGAATAACATCGGGGAGAGGCTACAACCCTGTCTCACTCCCTTCCCAACCACTGCTTCTCTTTCATGTCCCTCAACTCCTATAACTGCCGTCTGGTTTCTGTACAAGTTGTAAATAGCCTTTCGCTCCCTGTATTTTACCCCTGCCACTTTTAGAATTTGAAAGAGAGTATTCCAGTCAACATTGTCAAAAGCTTTCTCTAAGTCTACAAATGCTAGAAACGTAGGTTTGCCTTTCCTTAATCTTTCTTCTAAGATAAGTCGTAAGGTTAGTATTGCCTCACGTGTTCCAGTATTTCTACGGAATCCAAACTGATCTTCCCCGAGGTCGGCTTCTACTAGTTTTTCCATTCGTCTGTAAAGAATTCGTGTTAGTACTTTGCAGCTGTGGCTTATTAAACTGATTGTTCGGTAATTTTCACGTCTGTCAACACCTGCTTTCTCTGGGATTGGAATTATTATATTCTTCTTGAAGTCTGAGGGTATTTCGACTGTTTCGTACATCTTGCTCACCAGATGGTAGAGTTTTGTCAGGACTGGCTCTCCCAAGGCCGTCAGTAGTTGCAATGGAATGTTGTCTACTCCAGGGGCCTTGTTTCGACTGAGGCCCTTCAGTGCTCTGTCAAACTCTTCACGCAGTATCTTGTCTCCCATTTCATCTTCATCTACATCCTCTTCCATTTCCATAATACTGTCCTCAAGTACATCGCCCTTGTATAAACCCTCTATATACTCCTTCCACATTTCTGCTTTCCCTTCTTTGCTTAGAACTGGGTTTCCATCTGAGCTCTTGATGTTCATACATGTGGTTCTCTTCTCTCCAAAGGTCTCTTTAATTTTCCTGTAGGCAGTATCTATCTTACCCCTAGTGAGATAAGCCTCTACATCCTTACATTTGTCCTCTAGCCATCCCTGCTTAGCCATTTTGCACTTCCTGTCGATCTCATTTTTGAGACGTTTGTATTCCTTTTTGCCTGCTTCATTTACTGCATTTTTATATTTTCTCCTTTCATCAATTAAATTCAATATTTCTTCTGTTACCCAAGGATTTCTACTAACCCTCTTCTTTTTACCTACTTGATCGTCTGCTGCCTTCACTACTTCATCCCTCAGAGCTACCCATTCTTCTTCTACTGTATTTCTTTCCCCCATTCCTTTCAATTGTTCCCTTATGCTCTCCCTGAAACTCTGTACAACCTCTGGTTCTTTCAGTTTATCCAGGTCCCATCTCCTTAAATTCCCACCTTTTTGCAGTTTCTTCAGTTTTAATCTACAGGTCATAACCAATAGATTGTGGTCAGAGTCCACATCTGACCCTGGAAATGTCTTACAATTTAAAACCTGGTTCCTAAATCTCTGTCTTACCATTATGTAATCTATCTGATACCTTTTAGTATCTCCAGGATTCTTCCAGGTATACAACCTTCTTTTATGATTCTTGAACCAAGTGTTAGCTATGATTAAGTTGTGCTCTGTGCAAAATTCTATCAGGCGGCTTCCTCTTTCATTTCTTAGCCCCAATCCATATTCACCTACTACGTTTCCTTCTCATTCTTTTCCTACACTTGAATTCCAGTCACCCATGACTATTAAATTGTCGTCTCCCTTCACTATCTGACTTATTTCTTTTATTTCATCATACATTTCTTCAGTTTCTTCGTCATCTGCAGAGCTAGTTGGCATATAAACTTGTGCTACTGTAGTAGGTGTGGGCTTCGTATCTATCTTGGCCACAATAATGCGTTCACTATGCTGTTTGTAGTAGCTTACCCGCATTCCTATTTTCCTATTCATTATTAAACCTACTCCTGCATTACCCCTATTTGACATTGTGTTTATAACCCTGTAGTCACCTGACCAAAAGTCTTGTTCCTCCAGCCACCGAACTTCACTAATTCCCACAATATCTAACTTTAACCTATCCATTTCCCTTTTTAAATTTTCTAACCTTTCTGCCCGATTAAGGGATCTGACATTCCACGCTCCGATCCGTAGAACGCAAGTTTTCTTTCTCCTGATAACGACATCCTCTTGAGTAGTCCCCGCCCGGAGATCCGAATGGGGGGCTATTTTACCTCCGGAATATTTTACCCAAGAGGACGCCATCATCATTTAATCATACAGTAAAGCTGTATGTACCTATTTTACACCATCAATATTTTTTCTTTAAGTTAAACTCAGTATACAGCAAATTCCAAACTAATGAACGTTTCGCGGGTGCAGTTGTTTTTATAGCAATTCAGTGAAGATCTTTTTTGCTGTCCTGTTATAATTGAGATCAACTGAATATATTTACTATTTTATTATTTTATTTTTGTTATTTAGGACCAAAATCTATAGTGGTACATACGCTGAATAACCAAAGAAACTGGTACACCTGCCTAATATCTTGTAGGGCCCCTGCGAGCACGCTGAAGAGCAGAAACACGACGTGACATGTACCCGACTAATGTCTGAAGAAGGTCTGGAGGGAACTGACAGCATGAATCTTGCAGGGATTTCCGTAAATCCTTGAGAGTAAGAGGGGATGGAGATCTCTTCTGAACAGCACGTTGCAAGACATCCCAGATATGCTCAATAAGGTTCGTGTCTGGGAAGTTTGGTGGCCATCGGAAGTGTCTAAATTCCGAAGAGTGTTACTGGAGCCAAGTTGGTATTTACTCATCGGCAAAAGTAGTCGAACCTAACTTAAAAATTTCAATAGGTTTGCTATATGGATTATCCAGTTTAAATTTTCATTTAAATGCACTCGTAGGAAATAACAATCTTCTACCCTGTTTATTATTTCTTATTGGTATACTGGGTTAATACGAGGAGGGGTGTTTTTGACAGTACAAAATTGGGAAAATTGCGTTTTTTCGTGGTTTAAAGCTAGCCAATTCTTGCAAAACCCTCAGTAACTTTCACAAAATATTTACTATTTTGGTTGCTTCGTTTCTTTGCTGGGCTTCACAACAATGCTTGTATCACATGCAAACAGACGAATTCTGCCTCCTGATTCAAATAAAATGGCAGATTATGAAGGTAGATATAAATAAACATCGGGTACATAACTACAGTTTTCCAGTCTACAGGTAAGGTATGTGTTTTCCAAATTTTTACCATTATTTAATGTGAAACATAGTTCTAATTCCAGCTATCTCTGTGTTCGCCAGAAATCTTATTAACTAGAGAACATGCAACAAAAAAACGAAAGTAAACGTATTTTACAAAAATCTCTTCGTTACAGGATCACTTAGTAATTGCGGAAGCGTTACGGAGATGATCTATAAACTCCAGTGGAAGACTCTGCAGGAGAGTCGCTCAGTAGCTCGGTACGGGCTTTTGTTGAAGTTTCGAGAACATACGTTCACCGAGGAGTCAAGCAGTATATTGCTCCCTCCTACGTATATCTCGCGAAGAGACCATGAGCATAAAATCAGAGAGATTAGAGCCCACATAGAGGCATACCGACAATCCTTCTTTCCACGAACTATACGAGACTGGAATAGAAGGGGGAACCGATAGAGGTACTCAAGGTACCCTCCGCCACACACTGTCAGGTGGCTTGCCTAGTATGGATGTAGATGTAGATGTAGATGCGCGAACTGCAAAAATCAACGCTTCCGTGAGCGTTTGAAGCCGGGAGTGCGCGATACGTCTCGGCGTTACAAAACCGGTTGCCACAAGACGTTATCGATGCTATCACGCCTATCTATACCGATCTGAGTAAACCTGGTTTGCTGGAGCGTTGTTTGGGTCGTTTTATTCAAAATGTGATAGAAAGTTTCAGTAGTTTCATTTGGCGATATGCCCCTAAAGTAACATCCAGCCGAAGCGAAATTGTCAACACTGCTTCAAATTTGGCTCTATGTCTTTTCAGTGTAGGCCATACTGCACTAATGCACGTAGCAGATGCCCTTCAGAGCAAAACCGGCGATGAAATGCGCTGATTCTGTGAAGATAGAGACGCCGGCGGCGATTCGCTGAGCAACGAAAAGGGCTTTGAGAACGAAAATGATGGCTTAACAGGTCAAAGTAGCAGAAAGCGGACATCCACTTGTCGGGGCTACAATTATTGTGCATCGGGCGTCACGATATCCAGTAAGTTTCAAGCTTTGTCCCTTTTTTTGTATAATAAATACTTGTCAAACTTTAAATGCGTTTTTCTCAAAACCATGTTTCTCGGCATGGTTGTCGTTGGCCAAGCTACAATTTTTATCCTATTTCAGTGATTTTTGGTGTCCTTTGAAGAAAATTAAGTTCGCTTCAGTTTTTTCAATTATCTAAAATTTTACCCAAAAATTTTTTACGCAAACTCCTACGATGAACTAAAATTACAAATGTGAGGATCAGGGCGGTATGTTAATTTCATGTTTCAGATAACCACAAGCCGAATTATAGCGACAACCGTCGGTTTACCTCCTTTCAGAGCTGCCTCGGGAAATTCCCAATTACATAGTCAAGATATTAATATTCTTCAATAAAAAAATACCAATGAAAGCTTCAGTGTATGCTTTATTCGTTAAAGGAAACGCCATTTGTCTACTAAATTCCAGAACGGAGAAAAATAAATTCTGAATATTAGCATTATTTTCGTCCGTCACCCTGCCGTTCCCCCTGAAGTGAGAAAACCTCGCATAACTATAGGCCAGTACCAAACTCACAGAAGTGTTGTGAATGCAGGAAGCCCTGGAGAGGATTGGCGCTTGGTGCAAGGGTCGGGAATCGACGCTCAGCACAAACGACTGTACGAATGTACTGAGCAGACAGGAAGGCCAATTATTTTGTGATTACATGACTGATGGAGAGCCACTGGAAAAGCACTCAACCGTAAAACATCTGGAAGTAGATATTAGGATCGACCTAAATTGGAACAGCTTTAAAGGTACCGGGTGTTTCAAAATGAATATCGGGTTTTAAGACTTTTTAGCCTTTAGTACAGAAATCCAGGGGGAACTACAGCCGTAAATTTTCCCGAGGGCATGCAGCTTTACTGTATGGTTAAATGATGATGGCGTCCTCTTGGGTAAAATATTCCGGAGGTAAAATAGTCCCCCATTTGGATCTCCGGGCGGGGACTACACAAGAGGACGTCATTATCAGGAAAAAGAAAACTGGCGTTCTACGGATCGAATGTCAGATCCCTTAATCGCGCAGGTAGGTTAGAAAATTTAAAAAGGGAAATGGATAGGTTAAAGTTAGATATAGTAGGAATTAGTGAAGCTCGCTGGCAGGAGCAACAAGACCTTTGGTCAGGCGAATACAGGGTTATAAATACAAAGTCAAATAGGGGTAATGCAGGAGTCGGTTTAATAATGAATAAAAAAATAAGAATGCGGATAAGCTACTACAAACAGCATAGTGAATGCATTATTGTGGCCAAGATAGACACGAAGCCCACGCCTACTACAGTAGTACAAGTTTATATGCCAACTAGCTCTGCAGATGATGAAGTAATTGATGAAAGGTATGACGAGACAAAAGAAATTATTCAAATAGTGAAGGGAGACGAAAATTTAATAGTCATGGGTCACTGGAATTCAAGCGTAGGAAAAGGGAGAGAAGGAAACATAGTAGGTGAATATGGATTGGGGGGAAGAAATGAAAGAGGAAGCCGCCTTGTAGAATTTTGCACAGAGCACAACTTAATAATAGCTAACACTTGGTTCAAGAATCATGAAAGAAGGTTGTATACATGGAAGAATCCTGGAGATACTAGAAGGTATCCTATAGATTATTTAATGGTAAGACAGAGATTTAGGAACAAGGTTTTAAATTGTAAGACATTTCCAGGGGCAGATGTGGACTCTGACCACAATCTATTGGTTATGAACTGTAGATTAAGACTGAATAAAAATTGCAAAAAGGTGGGAGTTTAAGGAGATGGGACGTGGATAAACTGATTAAACCAGAGGTTGTACAGAGTTTCAGGGAGAGCATAAGCGAACAATTGACAGGAATGGGGGAAAGAAGCACAGTAGAAGAAGAATGGGTGGCTCTGAGGGATGAAGTAGTGAAGGCAGCAAAGGATCAAGATCGACGAGGGCTAGTAGATATCCTTAGGTAACAGAAGAAATATTGAATTTAATTGATGAAAGGAGAAAATATAAGAATGCATTAAATGAAGCAGGCAAAAAGGAATACAAACGTCTCGAAAATGAGATCGACAGGAAGTGCCAAATGGCTAAGCAGGGATGGCTAGAGGACAAATGTAAGGATGTAGAGGCTTATCTCACTAGGAGTAAGATAGATACTGCCTACAGGAAAATTAAAGAAGCCTTTAGAGAAAAGAGAACCACTCGTATGAATATCAAGACCTCGGATGGAAACCCAGTTCTAAGCAAAGAAGGGAAAGCAGAAAGGTGGAAGGAGTATATTGAGGGACTATACAAGGGCGATGTACTTGAGGACAATATTATGGAAATGGAAAAGGATGTAGATGAAGATGAAATGGGAGATACGATACTGCGTGAAGAGTTTGACAGAGCACTGATAGACCTGAATCGAAACAAAGTCCCGGGAGTAGACAACATTCCATTAGAACTACTGACAGCCTTGGGAGAGCCAGTCCTGAAAAAACTCTACCATCTGTTGCGCAAGATGTATGAGACAGGCGAAATACCCTCAGACTTCAAGAAGAATATAATAATTCCAATCCCAAAGAAAGGAGGTGTTGACAGATGCGAAAATTACCGAACTATCAGTTTAATAAGTCACAGCTGCAAAATGCTAACACGAAATCTTTACAGACGAATGGAAAAACCGGTAGAAGCCGACCTCGGGGAAGATCAGTTTGGATTCTGTAGAATTATTGGAACACGTGAGGCAATACTGACTTTATGTCTTATCTTAGAAGAAAGATTAAGGAAAGGCAACCCTTCGTTTCTAGCATGTAGACTTAGAGAAAGCTTTTGACAATGTTGACTGGAATACTCTCTTTCAAATTATAAAGATGGCAGGGGTGAAATACAGGGATCGAAAGGCTATTTACAATTTGTACAGGAAGCAGATGGCAGTCATAAGAGTCGACGGAGATGAAAGGGAAGCAGTGGTTGGGAAGGGAGTGAGACAGGGTTGTAGCCTTCCCCGATGTTATTCAATCTGTATATTGAGCAAGAAATAAAGGAAACAAGAGAAAAATTCGGAGTAGGTATTAAACCCATGGAGAAAAAATAAAAACTTTGAGGTTCGCCGATGAGATTGTAATTCTATCAGAGACAGCAAAGGACGTGGAAGAGCAGTTGAACGGAATGGACAGTGTCTTGAAAAGAGGGTATAAGATGAACATCAACAAAAGCAAAACGAGGATAATGGAATGTAGTCAAATTAAGTCGGGTGATGGTAAGGGAATTAGATTAGGAACTGCTACACTTAAAGTAGTAAAGGAGTTTTGCTACTTGGGGAACAAAATAACTGATGATGGTCGAAGTAAAGAGGATATAAAATGTAGACTGGCAATGGTAAGGTAAGCGTTTCTGAAGAAGAGAAATTTGTTAACATCGAGTATAAATTTGTCAGGAAGTCGTTCCTCAAAGTATTTGTAAGTGGTGTGGATGTGAAACATGGACGATAAATAGTTTAGACAAGAAGAGAATAGAAGCTTTCGAAATGTGGTGTTACAGAAGAATGCTGAAGATTAGATGGGTAGATCACATAACTAATGAGGAAATATTGAATAGAATTGGGGAGAAGAGGAGTTTGTGGCACAACTTGAGAAAAAGAAGGTACCGGTTAGTAGGACATGTTCTAAGGCATCAAGGGATCACAAATTTAGCATTGGAGGACAGCATGGAGGGTAAAAATCGTAAAGGGAGTCCAAGAGATGAATACACTAAGCAGATTCGGAAGGATGTGGGTTGCAGTAAGTACTGGGATATGAAGAAGCTTGCACAGAATAGGGTAGCATGGAGAGCAGTATCAAACCAGTCTCAGGACTGAAGACCACAACAACAACAACAGCAACAGCCTTTATTAATTGAACTTACGATTACGCATCCATGTTCAAGTCACTATAATGTGACCATTACCCACGTTCGACGTCAGCTTGCAACAACCATTCATAGACGGCTGATGGCGGAATTAGCAGTGCAGGGTGTACTGTAGTGTGTCAGGGGAATGCAGAAAACAGTGCGGCTGTTGTCGTAATGCAAAGACGGAGCAATTTATCTGACGCCCAAACGTGCCTGACCATTGGCATTCGGGCTAAGGGTGAAAACATTTTCGAAACGGCCAAGTTTGTACACTGCTAGCTAACCACCGTGGACTGTGAAATGGCGCTATCGCCGAGGCATCTGTGGTGCGTCTGGGGCCATAAGTCACAGGGGTGAACGACAGCTGGTCAGCACCGGGGGCCATAAATCACAGGGGTGAAAGACGACTGGTCAGCATCGGGGGCCAAAATCACAGGGGTGAACGATGGCTGGTCAGCATCGGGGGCCATAAATCACAGGGGTGAATGATGGCTGGTCAGCATCGGGGGCCATAAATCACAGGGGTGAACGACAGCTGGTCAGCACCGGCGGCCATAAATCACAGGGGTGAACAACGGCTGGTCATAAACCTTGCCGCACGTGGCCACCACTGAATGGGTGGAAGACGCACCATCTCCCCCTCACCTCCCCCCTCCCCACCCCTGCATAAGGCTCTTATGACTGCCTCTCCTAACCTGTCTCAATCTTTAATGGGAACCTCTGGACTACAACAACATTGCACTCCCCTCTGAGTCATGCTCATAAATTAAGGATAACTGCAGAATGTGAGCCGGCCAGAGTGGCCGAGCGGTTCTAGGCGCTACAGTCTGGAACTGCGCGACCGCTACGGTCGCAGGTTCGAGTCCTGCTTCGGGCATGGGTGTTTGTGACGTCCTTAGGTTAGTTTGGTTTAAGTAGTTCTAGTGTCTAGGAGACTGATGACCTTAGAAGTTAAGTCCCATAGAGCTCAGAACCATTTGAACCATTTTTGCAGAATGTGGTTCCACACAACGTGGCACTACACAAAACTTGTACTCATAGTATAGGAATGTAAGGAACGCACACGACACAGATCTGTAAGTCCACGGTATTGGTGATAAGTTGAGAAAAGCGTCCCGAAACGCATGTTCTACAAAACGCCACTGTTTCCTACAGATCTTCGCCAACATCAGTATGGGATATGATCACCGTGCAAACATACACAGCCGCACAATGGGTTGGCATACTCTGGATCAGGTACCGAACAGCTGCTGGGGTATTGCCTCCTATTCTTACAGCAGTGCCTGCTGGAGCTCCTGAAGTGTCCTAGGGGTTTGAAGAGGTGCGGCGATACATCGACCGAGAGCATCCCAGATGTGCTCGATGCGGTTTAGGTCTGGAAACAGGCAGGGCACTGAATTCGCCTGATATCTTCTGTTTCAAGATACTGCTCCACGATAGCAGCTCGGTGGGGCCGTGTGTTATCATCCATTAGGCGGAAGGTGGGACCCACTGCACCCCTGAAAAGGCGGATATATTGGTGCCAAATGACATCCCGATACACCTGACCTGTTACAGTTCCTCTGTCAGACCTGAAGGGGTGTACGTGCACCAATTGTATACCCACCCCACACCATCAGACCACGACCTCCATACAGGTTCCTTTCAAGGACATTAAGGGGTTGGTATCTGGATCCTGGTTCAAGCCAGATGAACTGGCGAGAATCACTGTTCACACTATACCTGGACTCCGTGAACATAAGCTGGGACCACTGTTCCAATGACCATAGACTGTGTTCTTCAGACCAGACTTTACGGGCTCTCCTGTGAGCAGGAATCAGTGGAATGCACCTTGCAGGTCTCTGGGCGAATAAACCGTGTCTTTTCAGTCGCCCGTAGACTGTGTGTCTGGAGACAACTTCTGCAGTGGCTGCGGTAAGGTCCCGAGCAAGGCTACCTGCAGTACCCCATGGCCGTCTGTGGGCACTGATGGTGTTGTACACTGTGAACGTCCCGCACTGTAGCGCCTGTCTGCTGGAATCGTTGCCATAATTTTGAGATCACTCTTTGTGGTACACGGAGGCCCGTGCTATGAACTGCTGTGTACGACCAGCCTCCAGTCGCCCTAATATTCTACACCTCATAACGTCATAAATATGTGTTCTTTGAGCCATTTTCAACAGACAGTCACCATTAGCACGTCTGAAACACTTACTCGCTGCATCGTACTCCGACATGCACCAACACACCTCTGGGTATGTGGACTGCTGCCAGCGCCACCGTGCGACGACCACAGGCCAAGTGCACCGCACGGTCACACCCCGAGGTGATTTAAACCCGCAAACCGCCCACCAGAGCGTTGTTTCTCCATGTATCAGCATTATCCTTAATCTGTGAGCACGAGTACACACTGGACACTTTGGGACTGTTCCAGACGGTTCCCCGGCCGAGTGGCGGCGCCTGCTGGACGTGAACGTGGTGGCGCTCTGCCTGTGCACCAGGGAGGCCGTGGCCTCCATGCGCCGCCGCCAGGTCCAGGAGGGGCACGTCGTGCACATCAGCAGGTGCGCCCCTCAGCATGAGCACGCTGCAGGGCTTTCCGTCATTTCCCTAAATCACTACAGGTAAATATTTACTATTAAAAACACTCTTGATCACTATCTATTTATCAAGGTGACCGGTTTCGGCCACTGCTGTGGTCATCTTCAGACCACTGAGTAGGAACCTCTTTCTGTTGGAGAATCACTGATTCTCGAACAGAAATAGGTTCCTACTCAGTGGTCTGAAGATGGCCACAGCAGTGGTCGAAACCGGTCACCTTGATAAATAAATCGTGATCAAGACTGTTTTTAATAGTAAATATTTGTAACACATTGATCACTGCCAATCTCATAGTGTATCCAAAAGTAATCACTTCAGGTAAATGCCGGGATGGTCCCTTAGAAAAGGGACGGCCGAGTTCCTTCCCCAATCCGATGAGACCGACGAGCGCGCAGTTTGGTCCCCTCCCCCAAATCAACCCAACCCAGCCCCATTCAACACGTGTGCACATCTCAGACAATTCGTGCTGGCCGCCAATTCTCTCTGTTGTTGTGCAACACTAGATACTAATCAGCAAGTACTGCGCAGACACACATGGTTGAAAATGACTTACAAGTTCCTGGCGCCCTCCGTCGGTAATGCTGGAATTCAGTATGATGTTGGCCCACCCTTAGCCTTGATGACAGCTTGCCCTTTCGCAG
This sequence comes from Schistocerca americana, assembly GCF_021461395.2. Taxonomy (NCBI): domain Eukaryota; kingdom Metazoa; phylum Arthropoda; class Insecta; order Orthoptera; family Acrididae; genus Schistocerca; species Schistocerca americana. The sequence continues at coordinate 208,224,220 of NC_060127.1, read as the reverse complement.
GTATACGTTCAATCGTGAATCGTGTGCTAGAAGGTTTATTGGGAATGGCAGACTGATCTTCACGGAGTGCTGCACTGAGGAGAGGTATCGATGTCAGTCGGTGAGGCCTGGCACGAAATCGGCGTTCCAAAACATCCCAAACGTGTTCTATAGGTTTCAGGTCAGGACTCTGTGCAGGACAGTCCATTACAGGGATGTTATAGTCGTGTAACCACTCCACCACAGGCCGTGCATTGTGAACAGATGCTCGATCGTGTTGAAAGATGCAGTCGCCATCCCCGAATTGCTCTCCAACGGTGCGAAGTAAGAGGGTATTTAAAACATCAATATAGTCCTGTGCTGTGATAGTGCCACCCAAAACAACAAGGGATGCATGTGATTGCCTGCATGAACGGGGTGCATGAGAAACACGACCACTTTGAAACGTCCCCTTTGAACAATTCTTACACGACTGTCCTTAAACTGACACACAATATTTTGTTAGCGCAACGCAATCTGACTTTCAAAATTCCCTGCAAAAGAATGGCCCTGACTAACATTAAACTATACCTTTCACAAATCACTTACCTCACAAAAATCTTCGCTGCTCAAGCTACTGCAATACAGCGAGCGCCACTACTACCAGCTAAATAAAAGATTCAATCTATGGAAGGCACTAACTACTGATAGGGATAGTTAGCAAATGAAAGATATTAATAGAGAACAAACAATGTATTTACCTTGATATCATCATGTATAAATATAGCAGTTCATGACAAATTTCAAAACTCCGCCATCTCTCTCTCCACATCCACCACTGCTGGCGGCTCACCTCCAACTGCGCAACGCTACGCGCTGTTCACAGCCAGCTGCCTAACATTACAATGGCGAGTATTACAACAATGCAAAGCAGCCACAGACTGCACACAGCACAGTCAGTGATTTTCATACAGAGGTGGCGTTACCAATAAAAAAACCTAAACAGCCTACTTACAACTTCATAACACCACCGCCTCCGAATTTTGGTGTTGGGACTACACGCGCTGGCAGATGACGTTCACCGGGCATTCGCCATCTGCCATCTGCCATCGGATCGCTACATTGTGGACCGTGATTTATCACTCCACACAACGTTTTTCCACCGTTTACTCGTCCATTGTTTACGCTACTTACACCTAGCGAGGGGTCGTTTGGCATTTACTGGACTGATGAGTGGCTTATGACCAGCCGCTCGACCGTGAAATCAAAGTTTTCTCACCTAGTACCTAACTGTCATAGCACTTGCAGTGGATCCTGATGCAGTTTGGAATTCCTGTGTGATGATCTGGATTGAAGTGTGCCTATTACACATTAGGATTCTCTTCAACTGCCGGCGGTCTCTGTTGGTCAACAGAAGAGATCGGCCTGTACGCTTTTGTGCTGTACGTGTGCCTTCACGTTTCCACTTCACTATCAGATTGGAAACAGTGGACCTAGGGATGTTTAGGAGTGTGGCAATCTCCCGTACAGACATACGTCACAAGTGACACCCAGTCACCTGACCACGTTCGAAGTCTGTGAGTTCCGCAGAACGCCCCATTCTGCTCTCTGACGACGTCTAATGACTACTCCGGTCGCTGATTTGGAGTATCTGGGAGTAGGTGGTAGCATAATGCACCTAACATGAAAAACGTATGTTTTTTGGGGGTGTCCGGATACTTATGATCACATAGTGTAACTGCACCAACTCACTCTTGGTCCAAGTGCCAGACCATCACATACTGTTTCCTCCACACGTGTGTGGAATGTAACAAGCCATGTGCTTACATTTTTTTGATTGTGGCGCAGTTAATCGAGTGTTTAAATTTTTGTATGCACATAATTTTGATTTAACTTTCATTTCTTCTTTAAGCTTCTGTAGCTGCTGATACTGTATTTACCAACAGATAGCTTGATATTGCCCAAGGGGGCGAAATTAGCTAATAGCTAAACAGTAAAATAAAGTGTTTCTTTAAAAAATAATACTGTCCACGCAAGGAAACGACTACCCTCAATAAATTCAAAGTGACTGTGGACTAATGCATATAAAATAATATTAATACTATCTGATCGTTTTCTTAAGATATTGGTACAATTTTAAAGTGTTCTGTTAGCTATCAGACCGATACTTATTCTATAATCGTTCTATTGTCATTGCTGAAGACTCATTAATTGCTTGAAGCGGACAACTGTGTTGAAAGTGAAGCCATCTGCAAACTAAGCAGCGTTACTACCAATTTTCGCACTTAATCAACACGTAATCCTGTTTTCTCAGGCACTTTGTAATAGTTTTCCATCACTCTGAGTAGTTTTGTTTCGGGACTACCTGTTAGTACTACGTCATTCCTTCAGGCAAGCCTAGTAATCTTCTCACCGTCCAGTTGGATCCATTGTGAGTTAGTTGTAGTGCCTTCTGTATCGATCGTCTCTAACAAGAGGCGAAATAGTGCATGTGAAGTGACTTCCCCTTGTATCAGCCCAGTGTACGTCTTAAAATTTTCAGTTTATCCTACTGGTGGATTTATACGGCATATACATTTTAACTATCGAATTAATGTCGAGGGGATTTCTAATTCGTTCGTTATGATTACGAGTGTCTGATGTGTATGCTGCCATGGGTCACTTTAAGATATCTAAACAGTATACGGGTCTCTACACTGAATTCCCACGACATCTCAGTAATCTGTCAATAAATGATCGAGCGTGCATGAATCTCTGTAGAAATAGCATTCATACACTCCAGTTATTTCTTCAGTTTGGGGATGAACTTATTTAACACGCTAACCCATAGTATTTTGTATGTGACGTCAAATAAACGATTGCTCTGTAGTTATCGCACACAAGGCAGTCGTCTTCATTAAATTCAAAAATGGTTCAAATGGCTCTAAGCACTGTGGGACTTAACATCTGAGGTCCTCAGTGGCCTAGAGTTAGAACTCTTAAACCTAACTAACTTAAGGACATCAAACACATCCATGCCCGAGGCAGGATTCGAACCTGCTACCGTAGCAGCAGCGCGGTTCCGGAATGAAGAGCCTCGAACCGCTCGGCCAAAAAGGACGGCTCTTCCTTAGGCGTTTAGCTATTAATTCCCTAGATCAAATTCACGATAAACGTTATGATGTGCAACGTGTAAACAGAACAAATATAGATATAGATACTTATAGTCTATGCAAGTAAATAAGAAATATAAAGTAATAATTACATAGTTGCATGCTGGCTTTTTTTGTTTAAATTTCTGCTTATTTGTACTCTAGAATTCCTCCATGGTATGGAAGGAGTTGTTAAGAAGAAAACTATTTAATCTATTTTTGAAAACACTGCTTCTATCCGTTAGACATTTTATTTCCATGATTAGAGGGGCAAATTGTTTCATAGCTGCATATTTCAGCATTTGTGCCAAAGCTAGATTCATTAAAGAAAAATACAGATGATTTTTGCTTCTAGTGTTGTACTTGTGAATATCTCAAACAGATAGAAACCTCTCTGTTACTCTCAGACTTAGGCAAATCGTTGGCAACAAATTTCGTAAGTAAATAAAGGTACTATGAGACTGTAGTGAAAATTCTCACCGGCTTAAGCATACACGTGCAAGATTCAGTACTGTGAAATCAACACCTATTTTCTAATTACATTCATTTATGCAATGAATACTTTTCGCCTAAGTGACGAGTTACCACAGAATATTATTGCATGAGACATGAATGAATGAATGATACGTAAATTATATTTATTTACTTACCTCCACATCCCCAAAGTTGGTATTTACTCTCCAGAAGAAGTAGCCGAACCTAACTTAAACGTTTTAATAGGTTTGCTATATGGATTATCCAGTTTAAATTTCCGTTTAAATGCACTCCTACGAAATAACAATGTTGTACCCTGTTTATTATTTCCTGTTGGTATACTACGTTAATAGGGGGAGGGGTATTTTTGACAGTACAAAACGGGGAGAATTAAGTTTTTTCAAGGTTTAAAGCTCGCCAATTTTTGCAAAACCGTCAGTAACTTTCACAAAATATCATTTACTATTTTGGTTGCTTCGCTTCCTTGCTTGCCTTCACAACAATGCTTGTATCACCTGCAAACAGACGAATTCTTCCATCTGATTCAAATAAAATGGCAGATTATGAAGGTAGATATAAGTAAACATCGGGTACATGTCTACAGGTAAGGTATGTGTTTTTCAAATTTTTACCATTATTTGTTAAGAAATATAGTTCTAATTGCAGTTATCTCTGTGTTCGCCAGAAGTCTTATTACGCTTTAATTTCTTTATTGCTTGCTGTATGTTGTTTACTAACTGGGTGGTAAATTCTGTGTAGTGAAAAGAAGAGATAAACTAGAGAACACGCAAACATAACGAAAGTCAACGTACTTCATAGAAGCCTGTTTAAGCCGAAGTGCAGAAGATGATCGTGGTTGTGCACCACATGTTACTGTTAGAGCACCTATTTGGGCAACAAAGATTTTCTTTCTTAATGATGGATTACCCAAGGATATTATCTTGGATGACATTATTGAATGAGATGTGGAAAGTATGTCAACTTACTAATTTGTCTCTCCTAACGCTATGCAATGATTCTAAATGCAAATATCAATTTTGAAGTTTACACTCTACTTATCATTTCCTCATTAAGGGTTACTTTTATCGCTGGTATAATACCTCTAGATGTATAGAACTGAATGTTGTTGTTGTTGTGGTATTCAGTCTTGAGACTGGTTTGATGCAGCTCTCCATGCTACTCTATCCTGTGCAACCTTCTTCATCTCCCAGTACACACTGCAACCTACATCCTTCTGAATCAGCTGAGTGTATTCGTCTCTTGATCTCCCTCTACGATTTTTACCCTTCACGCTGCTCTCCAATACCAAATTGGTGATCCCTTGATGCCTCAGAACATGTCCTACAAACTGATCCCTTCTTCTAGTCAAGTTGTGCCACAAACTACTGTTCTCCTCAATTCTATTCAATGGCTCCTCATTAGTTATGTGATCTACCCATTTAATCTTCAGCATTCTTCTGTAGCACCACATTTCGAAAGCTTCTATTCTCTCCTTGTCCAAACTATTTATCGTCCATGTGTCACATACATACATGGCTACACTCCATAAAAATACTTTCAGAAACGACGTCCTGACATTTAATCTATACTCGATGTTAACAAATTTTTCTTCTTCAGAAACGCTTACCTTACCATTGCCAGTCTACATTTTATATCCTCTCTACTCCGACCATCAACAGTTATTTTGCTCCCAAAATAGCAAAACTCCTTTACTACTTTAAGTGTCTCATTTCCTAATCTAATTCCCTCACCCCACTTAATTCGACTACATTCGATTATCCTCGCTTTGCTTTTGTTGTTGTTCATCTTATATCCTCCTTTCAAGACACTGACCGTTCCGTTCAACTGCTCCTCCAAAGTCCTTTGCTGGCTCTGACAGAATTACGTAGCCATCGGCGAACCTCAGTTATTTTTATTTCTTCTCCATGGATTTTAATACCTACTCCGAACTTTACTTTTGTTTCCTTTACTGCTTGCTCAGTATACAGATTGAATAGCATCGGGGCGAGGCTACAACCCTCTCTCACTCCCTTCCCGACCACTGCTTCCCTTTCATGCCCCTCGACTCTTATAATTGCCATCTGGTTTCTGTACAAACTGTAAATAACCTTTCGCTCCCTGTATTTTACTCCTGCCACGTTCAGAATTTGAAAGAGAGTATTCCAGTCAACATTGTCAAAATCTTTCTCTAAGTCTACAAATGCTAGAAACGTAGGTTTGCGTTTCCTTAATCTTTCTTTTACGATAAGTAGTAGGGTCAGTATTGCCTCACGAGTTCCAACATTTCTACGGAATCCAAACTGATCTTCCCCGAGGTCGGCTTCTACCAGTTTTTCCATTCGTCTGTAAGGAATTCGCGTTAGTATTTTGCAACTGTGACTTATTAAACTGATAGTTCGGTAATTTTCACATCTGTCAACACCTGGAATTATTATATTCTTCTTGAAGTCTGAGGGTATTTCGCCTGTCTCATACATCTTGCTCACAAGATGGTAGAGTTTTGTCAGTACTGGCTCTCCCAAGGCTGTCAGTGGTTCTAATGGAATGTTCGTCTACTCCCGGGGCCTTGTTTGAACTCAGGTCTTTCAGTGCTCTGTCAAACTCTTCACTCAGTATCGTATCTCCCATTTCATCTTCATCTACATCCTCTTCCATTTCTATAATATTGTCCTCAAGTACATCGCCCTTATATAGACCCTCTATATACTCCTGCCACCTTTCTGCTTTCCCTTCTTTGCTTAGAACTGGGTTTCCATCTGAGCTCTTGATATCCATACAAGTGGTTCTCTTTTCTCCAAAGGTCTCTTTAATTTTCCTGTAGGCAGTATCTATCTTATCCCTAGTGAGATAAGACTCTACATCCTTACGTTTGTCCTCTAGCCATCCCTGCTTAGCCATTTTGCACTTGCTGTCGATCTCATTTTTGAGACGTTTCTATTCCTTTTTACCTGCTTCATTTACTGCATTTTTGCATTTTCTCCTTTCATCAAGAACTGAATGTGTTGCGTGATTTTAAAAATGAGGGTGAATCCATTTGCAGAAACCAACCAATGATACTTTTAAGGACATTGTTTACTATTTCTTCTATTTCTGTATGTATGCTTGGATTGATTAAAATATTGCAAAAAGAACTAATTCTCCTTGTTGTATATTACATGAAAGATGGATTACATGAATGAGGAACAATAGTGGCCTTAAGAATAAGTCTTGAGAGATCTATATGTGATTTGTCCCCACTCAGAATGATGTGACCAGACTATGTTGGTTGAATTACTAAGTACAACTTTCCGCATTTTTTGGTTAGTTATGACATTATCCATTGTTTGGTTATACCATAAATCCTCAATTTAACTGGGATAATCTGAGTCACACAGTCAAATGGCTTACATAGGTAGCAGAAAATACGAACCGGCACCGTTATGTTATTTAGTACGTAAAAACAATGGTTAGTAAACATGTAAATGGCGTTCTCAGTGGAACAACGTTTCTGAAATTGAAACTGTGATGTTCTGAGGACATCATTGTTGCATATTTCAATCTCTGTGGGAAAATGCATTGAGTTATTGGTGTATTGCAAATTTCAAATAATAACGGTCTTATTATATGGGGACAAATTTTTAGTATATTGAAAGCACCATTAAAACCAGATGAGTCTTTATTTTTGCGAGAATCTTAGTCTGATGCTGTTATCCATCGTTTTCAATTTTGTGCTAATCTGTTCATGTGTACATAAGTACAAAACGCAAAACGTATTCTGTTGTATTCCCCAAATACGTATACTATCGAACATAATAAGATGGCATGAAGAGAACCCCTTGCCAACGAAAGTAGTTGCTGTTATCAGGTGGCTTGGTCGTACTCAGCGGCTATACATCTGTGTAAAATGACGGCAAAGCACGTTAGCATCAGTTTAACATAATTTATTAAAAGAAATGTAACACTACTTAACTTTAGTATAAAGCTGCAGTGTGACTGTAGTGTAAGGTTCACGTTCACTCATCTTCCTTTAAATCTGGTCTAGTCGCGAATCCGTTGAACGATAACTAGGATCACTTACAGAATGTCCAGTCACTCCTTTTGCACACATATTCCCTATGCTGTCTTGGGGTGGTGTTGCTACTGTATTGACACTGTCGCTGACACTGATTGAGAGACGCCACGTGTCTCCATTTACCTGCATTTGGCAAATCGATGTTAACTTGGCAACTACACTGACGAGTCAAAGAAACTGGAATACCTGCCTAATACAGTGTAGGGCCCTGCGAGCACGCAAATGTGCCGCAACACGACGTGGCATGGAATCGACTAAAGTCTGAAGTAGTGCTGGGGGGAACTGACGCCTTGAATCCTGCTGGGCTGTCCGTAAATCCGTAAGATTACGAAGGGGTAGAGATCTCTTCTGAACACCACGTTGCAACGCATCCCAGATATGCTCAATAATGTTCATGTCTGGGGAGTCGGGTGGCCAGCGGAAGTGTTTAAACTCAGGAGAGAGTTCCTGGAGCCACTCTGTAGCAATTCTTGACGTGTTGGATGTCGCATTGTCCTGCTGGAATTGCGCAGTCCGCAGGAATGCACATTGGACACGAATGGATGCAGGTGATCATACAGGATGCTTACGTACGTGTCACCTGTCAGAGTCGGATCCAGACTTATCAGGGGTCGCATATCACTCCAACTCCAGACGCCCAATACAGAGCTCAATAATTCAAGAACAGTCTTAATCGCATTTATTATTGTTACAATACCGCCAACCGGTTTCAACCTGACGTAGGGGTCATCTTCTGGGCGTTTACACCATTGGTCGACTTCTGGTGGTGTCACTCCTGTTTACATAACTGTTCTTGAATTATTGATTAATCATACTAATCGCTGCTTCTCTCCACAACCATGTTGTCCAAAAATTACAGAGTTCTATCAGCTTGAACAGTCCCCTGTGACATACACGGTCCATGGATTCATGAGGTTGTCTCCATGGCCATACACCTCCATCTGTTCGATACAATTTAAAACGAGACTCGTACGACCAGGCAACATGTTTTCAGTCACCACCAGTCCAGTATCGAAGTTGACGGTCCCAGGCGAGACGTACAGCTTTGTGTCGTGCAGTCATCAGGGGTACACGAGTGGGGCTTCGTTTCCGAAAGCCCATGCCGATGATGTTTCGTTGAATGGTTCGCACGCTGACACTTGTTGATGGCCCAGCGTTGACATCTGCAGCAATTTGCGGAAGGGTTGCACTTCTGTCACGTTGAAAGTTTCTCTTCAATTATCGTTGGTCCCGTTCTTCCAGGATCTTTTTCCGGCCGCAGCGATGTCGGAGATTTGATGTTTTTCCGGATTCCTGATATTCACGTTACACTCGTGAAATGGTTGTACGGGAAAATCCCCACTGCATCGCTACCTCGGAGATCCTGTGTCCCATCGCTCGGGTGTCGACTATAGCACTACGTTCAAACTCACGTAACTCTTGATAATCTGCCATTGTGGCACCAGTAAACGATCTAACAACAGCGCCAGACACGTGTTGTCTTCTACAGGCGTTGCCGCCCTCAGCATCGTATTCTGCCTGTGTACATTTTTCTGTATTTGAATATGCATGCGTATACCAGTTTCTGTGACGTTTCCCGTACTGCAGTGAACCACCGTCGCAGGTAGCAAGAGGAGAACCGCACCGGAAATGACCGCGGAGAATCCCTCGGACGTTGGCGCGTCAGGTGCATATAGTCTGCGGCCATGAGCTCGGCTCCAGTTCACCACCGGCAATGGAGGGTGAAGCTTTGACAATGCCAACCACTTGTGCTAGTGAAACGTCAGTAAAATCATCAGACGAACGTCGGCCGAAAAACACCGAGACAGAAGAAAATAGGCAGTTTGTCAACAAGTGGCCACGAAAGTCTTAACAATTTTGTAGTACGGAATCTGCCTGTTGCCCTTCATCCATAGTTCTCAGAATATAATGTGAGACAAGGACAAGGGCAAGCTGAGCTTCGCACGAGCGATGCATTATAAAACCATAGTGAGTCGTGGACGTAAGCTACTCAGTTTCGAGAAAGTTTATTATATTCGAACTGAGAATATGTTGAAGGATTCTGTTGCAAACAGAAGTTAGGGGTATTTGTCTGGAATTTTGCGAGTCCGTTCTTTTACCCTTCTTATATACCGGAGTCACTTGCGCTTTTTTCCAGTCGCTTGGGACTTGGTGCTGAGTCAGAGATTCACAATAAATGCAATCTAGGGAGGATCAAATGACGTACTCTTTGTAAAATCGAGCTGGTTCTCCATACAGACCTGGTGATTTGCTTTCAGATCTCTCAGCCCTTGTGACGCCGTCTGAAGAGCTACTTAGCCGAGTAGTAGCGGTCCCAGGCCACGAAAACTGTAAACGGCCGGGACAGCGGTGTGCTGACCAGATGTCCCTCCTTATCCGCATCCAGTGACGGCCCATCGGCTAGGATGACACGGCGGTCGGTCCGTACCGTTGAGCCTGTTCGGACAGAGAGTATTCTTCGATGTGCAGGTTGAACAATAAAAGGATAACACTGCACACCTGCCTCACACACTCTCTAATCCGAGTATTTCTCTACTGGTCTCACCAAATTCGCACAACTTCTCATCTTTACATTCGCAGAAGAACTCTTTTTTTTTTTCTTGGCATTGAAAACCCACGAAGTAGGATCGCGCGGGAAATACTTTTTATTTGGATGGATTTCTAGATTCGGCTAACAGCGTAACCATATTCAGATCGTAAAACATTCTTGATTGTTATTAGTGCCATTATAGCTTCACACATCGTTAAAATCTGAACAACCATACATGACATAGTTAAAACAGCTTTTCATCGTTCCTGGCGAGTGCAATTGAACGGTGGTCGTAAAAAAAGACGTTATGCCGTTGAAGCCTAGCAAGTGACACAGTCAGTTTTTATGTTATATCTTAACAGAGATCACCACATATACAGGGTGGAAAGTATTTAAACCGACAAACTCTGGGAGGTTGTAGGGGACATCAAAACAAATATTTTTTCCTAATGTCATTTTTTCCTATGAGGAGTATTTAAACCAGTAGAGGAAGATTTCTCTGGTCGCGAATTAACTAAACCAACAAACACTTTTCCATTTTTTTATGACCAAGATACAACACATTAACACAACCCAATTTCAGTTACATTAGATTTTCAAAAATGCCTCCATTGACACGTAAACAAAGGTTACACCGTCGGATCATGTTCTGTCTGACACGGGCAAAACCCCAGGAGTATCCTGAATTGTTCCTGCTGCTACTATCCGGGCAACCAGATCCTCTTCTGATGCAACAGGAGTTGCGTAAGCAGTATTGCGCATCTAGCCACGCACAAAAAAGTCCAGAGGGGAAATATCTGGGGATCGAGTAGGCCACGGTGCAGGACCACCTCTGCCAGTCCACGTTTCTGGGAACCGTCGGTCCAGGAATCGACGCACACGACGACCGAAATGTGCCGGCGCCCCGTCATGTTGGAACCACATGCGTTGTCTTGTAGGGAGCGGGACGTCTTCCAGCAATTCTGACAAGGCTCTGGCGAGAAAATTGTAATAGTGCCTGCCATTTAATGGCCTAGGTAGCAGATACGGCCCAATTAAACAGTCCCCAACAACACCGACCCACACATTAACGAAGAACTGCACTGATTGAAGGATCCCGCTCCACATGCTGCAAGACAGCTTCCTCAAATTGCAGCGTTCTTACCGTGCGACGGAGTCCCTGTCCAGGTAATCTGCTAAATGACCCGGTCTCACGCAGACGTTGGTACAAAGCAGCAAAGGTCGTGTGATGCGGGATACGGCGATCACGATATTGTTGTTGATAAACCATCAGTGCAGCTCGTCCGTTGTGGTGCGCTACGTAGTACGCACCAACCATATCAGTGTACTCACTCCAGGTGTATCGCTCCATTAGTAAACAGAGACAATGCACTACTACACTGGTGGACAGCAGTTGCCTACAACTGAAGAGTGTAATACGGCCTCTATCAACTGACGAGCGTAATACGGCCACCAACGGTTGAAATAATCCTCATAGGAAAAAATGACATTAGGGAGAAAAATTTGTTTTGATGTCCCCTACATCCACTGAGTTTGTCGGTTTAAATACTTTTCACCCTGTATGTTGCTGTAATATGGTACATGTGACCGGTATGGGATTGATTCAGTTTCACTTCAGTACCGGCTACACACGTGTGCTCTACGCATATGGCGAATGTTGCGTTTCTTGGACGTTGTAATGGGCATCAACTGCCATACTACTCACATGTACGACGCTACAGCAACATAGCTGAGGTGATCTCTGTTATGAGATAATGTAAAAAGTGATCGAGTCAGTTACTATGTGGTAACGGCACAGCACCATTTTTATGACCATTCAATTACACTGGTCACGAACGATGAAAACCTGTTTTTAACTACGCCATGTATGAGTGTAGTCATGTTAAGAAATATCTCAACGATTTGTGAAGGCGTAATGGCACCAACACTAATTCAAGGAATTTTTAGGATATGAAGATGGCTAGATTGTTAAAGGAACTAGAAATCGGACCAGATAAAGGCGATTTCACGTACGATTTCGTCTTCATGGGTTTTCAGTCCGTAACGTAAATAAAAAATTTACAATGGATCGCCTATCACCTGGCTGACAATGTCAAAAAAACTTCCTGGTAGATTAAAACTGTGTGCCGGACTGAGACTCGAACTCGGGGCCTTTGCCTTTCGCGGGCAAGTCATCTACCAACTGAGCTATCCAAGCACGACTCGAGCCTCGGTCCGGTACACAGTTTTAATCTGCCAGGAAGTTTCATATCAGCGCACACTCCGCTGCAGAGAGAAAATCTCATTCTCAGTGTCAAAAAACTTCATAAACCAATCATCTGGATGTCTGCGCTTGAGGTCTGGTCACACTAAATTCCTTTTGGAATCAGATCTGCTCTTACTTCCTTGAAAGGCCGTGTCCCTGACGTACGCTTACCTTACGAGACTCTCCGCATAACTGACAGCAGCTGTCTTTTCGCGCCAAGCCTCTGACGCGCCAAGTGCAGACTTGAGAACAAAACCGGCCCCAGAAACGTGCCGGCTCATTAACTCGAGACTGTCCTACGACGGCCGCACAGGGGCGCTCGCTACTCCCCCACACCCCATTACTTTCTGAAAGGGCGGCCAGCGCAGCGGGCCACACAAAGGCCTAACGAGCCCCCAGCCGTCGCTCATCACCACCCCCACCCCTGCCTCCCCCGCCCTAATCAGCGCACTTTTGAGGAACCGCACGTTCTCTCCCTTTTTTTGTTCTGCGAGGGGCGTTCAATTTTTTCCTGGGCCAGTTTCGGTTGAAAAAATTCGGAATTTGCTGTGGGATTTCATGCAATATTCCCGCATCAGCCGCTACGGTTTCATGAAGCTCCGGTAGGTGGAGGCACTAAACTGAAGCGCCAAGGAAGCCGGTATAGGCATGTTGTTGTTGTTGTTGTTGTTGTGGTGTTCAGTCCCGAGACTGGTTTGATGCCGCTCTCCATGCTACCCCATCCTGTGCAAGCTTCTTCATCTCCCAGTACTTACTGCAACCCACATCCTTCTGAATCTGTTTAGTGTATTCATCTCTTGGTCTCCCTCTGCGATTTTTACCCTCCACGCTGCCCTCCAATACTAAATTGGTGATCCCTTGATGCCTCAGAACATGTCCAAATTAAGTTGTGTGCAGCTAGAAACGAAAGTGTCGTGTGGAACTGAGGCATTCTTGAGCAACCTGACCAATTAAAAACGAGAGTGTGGTGTGGAACCATAGGCATTCTTGCACAGGCCGATCACTTAGAAATGAAAGAGTCGTGTGAAACAAATTAACTCGCATGCACCCAAGTACATGAGAAACGAAATACACTCCTGGAAATTGAAATAAGAACACCGTGAATTCATTGTCCCAGGAAGGGGAAACTTTATTGACACATTCCTGGGGTCAGATACATCACATGATCACACTGACAGAACCACAGGCACATAGACACAGGCAACAGAGCATGCACAATGTCGGCACTAGTACAGTGTATATCCACCTTTCGCAGCAATGCAGGCTGCTATTCTCCCATGGAGACGATCGTAGAGATGCTGGATGTAGTCCTGTGGAACGGCTTGCCATGCCATTTCCACCTGGCGCCTCAGTTGGACCAGCGTTCGTGCTGGATGTGCAGACCGCGTGAGACGACGCTTCATCCAGTCCCAAACATGCTCAATGGGGGACAGATCCGGAGATCTTGCTGGCCAGGGTAGTTGACTTACACCTTCTAGAGCACGTTGGGTGGCACGGGATACATGCGGACGTGCATTGTCCTGTTGGAACAGCAAGTTCCCTTGCCGGTCTAGGAATGGTAGAACGATGGGTTCGATGACGGTTTGGATGTACCGTGCACTATTCAGTGTCCCCTCGACGATCACCAGTGGTGTACGGCCAGTGTAGGAGATCGCTCCCCACACCATGATGCCGGGTGTTGGCCCTGTGTGCCTCGGTCGTATGCAGTCCTGATTGTGGCGCTCACCTGCACGGCGCCAAACACGCATACGACCATCATTGGCACCAAGGCAGAAGCGACTCTCATCGCTGAAGACGACACGTCTCCATTCGTCCCTCCATTCACGCCTGTCGCGACACCACTGGAGGCGGGCTGCACGATGTTGGGGCGTGAGCGGAAGACGGCCTAACGGTGTGCGGGACCGTAGCCCAGCTTCATGGAGACGGTCCTCGCCGATACCCCAGGAGCAACAGTGTCCCTAATTTGCTGGGAAGTGGCGGTGCGGTCCCCTACGGCACTGCGTTGGATCCTACGGTCTTGGCGTGCATCCGTGCGTCGCTGCGGTCCGGTCCCAGGTCGACGGGCACGTGCACCTTCCGCCGACCACTGGCGACAACATCGATGTACTGTGGAGACCTCACGCCCCACGTGTTGTGCAATTCGGCGGTACGTCCACCCGGCCTCCCGCATGCCCACTATACGCCCTCGCTCAAAGTCCGTCAACTGCACATACGGTTCACGTCCACGCTGTCGCGGCATGCTACCAGTGTTAAAGACTGCGATGGAGCTCCGTATGCCACGGCAAACTGGCTGACACTGACGGCGGCGGTGCACAAATGCTGCGCAGCTAGCGCCATTCGACGGCCAACACCGCGGTTCCTGGTGTGTCCGCTGTGCCGTGCGTGTGATCATTGCTTGTACAGCCCTCTCGCAGTGTCCGGAGCAAGTATGGTGGGTCTGACACACCGGTGTCAATGTGTTCTTTTTTCCATTTCCAGGAGTGTAGAAGGCCAGGCAGCGGAGTAGCTAGGAGCAGAGATTCAGATGCAGGTTCAGAGCTGGTGCCGGCAGTTTGGAGAGCCAGTGGGGCCGATACAGCTGATAAAGACTTCAACTACGAGAAGACGGTGATAGAGTCTGGTGGACGCTCAGGAACTGCAGGTCATGTAGGATTTTTAGAGTTTCATTGGAATAGTGTTGAACAGAGGCTGTCAGTCTTTGTCTCAATTACTTAGATAGATTTCAGTGCTAACCAAGAACAAGTGATAGCTTTGTACTTGTTTCTTATAGGTACCGGCAATTAGTTTTGAAGTAGCAAGTCCGAATAAATAGACTGAATCTTACTAAGGGTTTTGTTATCCAACACCTCACATAAATTTTTGGACAGTTCACTGGCAGGAACGATAGCCGACATTTTCGTCAATCATAAAGAAGTTATGTTTTTGAAAGATCATCCGCGCATACGCCAAAAAATTATATACCATAAGCGATATGTTGATGACATTCTAATATTATTTGACGGTACAATAGAGGAGATAAATAATTTGAGGGAAATGTTGAACAGCATACGCCAGAAACTTACTTTCACGCTTGAACATGAACAACATAAATCTATCAATTATTTAGACCTAACTATTTTTAACGATAACGGACACCACAACATTGGCATCTATCGCAAACCTACCATTACAGATACCATTATCCCTGCAAAGTCATGCCACCCAAAATAGATATAAGAAAGCTTTCTTCTTCATGATGATACATAGATTGAATAAAACACCACTAACACCAGAACAGAGAAAGAAGGAGATTAACATATTAAAGCAAATTGCGATATCTAAGGGATATAACACAAATATAATAGAGACGATACAACAGAAAATACACGTCAGACAGTCGAAAATACCCGAAAAGAGAACTTTTGCGAAGATATGGGGCCTATATAGGGATAAGATAAATCAACTGTTCAAGAACTCGGGTGTTACGATTCCTTTCTCTACAAATGCCATAGCTAATAGTCTTAGGCACAGTATAGGAGATGGTAGAAACAAGTTGCTTGCTAAATCAGGAATTTATGAATTGACTTGTAAAGATTGTAGCAAAATTTACATCGGGCAAACAGGGAGAAGTTTTAATGCTAGATTTAGAGAACATACTACTGGAACAGCACGTAATAAATCACTCTGGGACAGCATTTAGATATGGAAAAACATGCAGAAATCAATATAAGGGAAAATATGAATATACTGCATGTAATCCAAAAAGGATCTATGATGGATATTCTAGAGAGCCTGGAAATTTTTATACATAATAAACGGAATCCGGCAGCGATGCTGAATGAACAAATAGTCACGATAAAAAATTGTTTCGAGCTATTCGAAAATATTATTTGTACGCAATGATACTACTTTTCCTTTTATTGTTTTAACACTTTAATTCCTTTAACGGGTACTACAAACATCTCGTATTTTATCCTATCTTTAGATTTTTTAGGTTATTTTTTATTGTCGATATTCCACAACCTCAAATAAGTGACAACTTCTCTGTGGATGAAGAGCCATGACATACCGCTACTACGGCAACGGACGCCGTGGCCTGGGCAAAGATAACTCCATCTGAACACGCCAGCTGCTACCATGGCGACGGCGTCCTCGCTACACAGACTAGAGGGCGCCTGATATACGCTTTGTAATCCATGGCTACGGCGTCCTCACCACAAGGAGTAGAGGGCGTTGTAGTCCTTCCATATTAACCGTTTTAGGAAATTGACTCAAATGTCTTCTACGTAAATGTACGAGTAGATATATTGTAATAAAAGCCGACACCAGTTTTAGTGTGTCACAGATTGTTTTACTTTATATTATGGCACACAATGTAATATACTTTTACGAATTTTACGAGTTGACTACGGAATATTTGTTAGTATTTTATAATTATCACTATATTGTAACACTTTTTAAATGGAATCGTTCCGTTTTCTGATATTTACTGTCAGTTAAAATTATGTTAAACCAAGGTGACTAGGAATTACATATAATAAACTGCATTAAATGCCGTTGATCGCCGCTGGGGGTGTTGCCGTCTATTCACGTCACCTCAGCACGCTATTTAAGCCCATACGAAGGGTTAGTCTCGCATAGTTTCGTGCCGTTATGCAGACAGGAGTGACACCGCCAGCAATCGACCAATAGGTAACATATTTTAAGTTTACGTAATTTTAGCTGTTGTATAATAGAGCCTTTCTGACGGATATCTATAATTTCACAGTGTAAACGCCCAGAAGATGACCCCTACGTCTGGTTGAAACCGGTTGGCGGTACAATGATAATAATAAATGCGATTAAGACTGATTTGAATTATTGACCTCACATAAGTATAGGTGAGAATAAACTTGATAGAAACTAACCAATCTTTTCTGCCTATTGCTTAACTGCTGAGGTCATCAGTTCCCTAGAACCTAAGGACATCACACACATCCATGCCCGACGCAGGATTCGAACCTGTGACCGTAGCAGCCGCGTGGTTCCGGACTTAAGCGCCTAGAACCGCTCGGTCACAGCGGCCGGCTAACGCGGTAACAGCATGCACTTTTTCTTCAGAGACGCTAGGACGACCTGCCCGATGCAAGTCTGCCACAGTCTGCCGACCTTCGTTGAAGGCTTTTACCCATCGTGTCACTGTTCTGTACGGCAATACCGATTGCCCGCACGCCTCTTAAAGACCTCGATGACGGTGTCCTGCTGTAGGACCTCTGGCACAGTCAACCTTGACCTAACTCCGTTGTTCCTGTTTAGAAAACATAGTGACACCGCTACGTTAGACCGCTCGCTCACAAGTGACTGTGTTTCCCTCGATTGTGCGCACGCCGGTGACGTGGGACGGGCGAGTCCATTTGCTCGCAGGTTAGGCAGGTATGCCAACAACGTGTGCTATCAACGACAATAGTAGATTCCATTGCATACTGTCTCCACAGCAGTGATGTCACTTTTTAAGTTCCAATGTATGTATTCCAGAATTCGAATGAAGAACAGCTGCCAAGTTGAGCAACTCAGAAGGTGATATCCTCTTAGTAACGACGCAAATTAAGTCACTTCCAGTCCAGATTCTATATCAGTTAGGTTCCTTTCAGAGTATGCTGATGCAGTATTTGCACACTTCTTATCGTATACAACTGCATGCTCCACAAGAGATGCGTACTGAAAGACTGGAAAGTTGCACGGGTCACACCAATATTCAAGAAATGCAGCTAGAATAATCCACTAAATTACAAGCACATATAATTAATCTCGATATCCACCAATATTTTGTAATACATATTACGTTTCAACATTATGAATGACGTCCAAGAGGACGGTCTATTGGTACACAGTCAACTCTGATTTAGAAAAGACCATTAGACTTTCACTCACACGAAGTCTTGAGTGCTATCGATAAGGGACTTTAAGTTGATTCTGTACTGTAAAATTTCCGGGAGGGTTTCGACACCATGCCTCACAAGTGGCTTGTAATCACTTAACTTTCATATGGAATATCGTCTTACTTAGGCGATTGGATTGGTGATTTCCTGTCAGAGGAATCACAGTTCGTAGTAACTGACGGAAATTCATCGAGTAAAACAGAACTGATCTCTGGCATTCTGGAAGTTATTTTGTAGGTCCTCTGCCGTTCCCTGTTTTCATAAACGATTTAGTAACCAGTCGGTAGAAGGTGTGTGAAGTGATAGCTGTATCAAACAGAAACCTGCAGATAGCAGTCTTTGAATTCTGGTCCCCTACACTGGTCGGAACCGACGTTGCGATCGTGCTACATGTCGGTCGGGGGATTCAGGATGCCGCAGTATAGCACTACAAAATCAGGCGGTGAAACGTGTACGATTTGACACTCTTTTTTAGGAAACAATGCGATCTGCCGTTTCAGCTTGTTTGCAGGTGATCATGCCGCTTATCGTCTAGTGAAGTCATCAGACGATCAAAACCACCTGCAATACATCTGTATGGCGTGAAAATTGGAAATTAGCCGTAATAATGAAAAGTGTGAGGTCATCTATATGAGTGCTAAAAGGAACCGTTTAAACTTAGGTTACACTATAAATCAATCATATTTGAAGGCTGTAAATTTAACTAAATATCTGGTTCAAAATGGCTCTGAGCACTATGCGACTTAACTTCTGAGGTCATCAGTCGCCTAGAACTTAGAACTAATCAAACCTAACTAACCTAAGGACATCACACACATCCATGCCCGAGGCGGGATTCGAACCTGCGACCGTAGCGATCGCTCGGCTCCAGACTGCAGCGCCTGGAACCGTACGGCCACACTGGCCGGCTAAATATCTTGGAAGTACAATTACGAACAACTTGAAATGGAAAGAACACACGGAAAATGCTGTGGGTAAGGCGAACCAAAAACTGTGTTTTATTGACAGAACGCTTAGAAGATACAATAGATCTAATGAAGACAGTTTGTCCGTCCTCTTTTGTACTACTGCTGCGTGGTGCGGGATCCTCACCACATAGGATTAACGGAGTACATCAAGAAAGTCCAAGGAGGGAAGCACTTTTAGTTCTGTCGAGAAATAGGGGAGAGTGGCACGCGATACAGAATTTGGGATGGAAAACATTAAAACAAAAGCGTCTTTCGTTGCGGCGGTATCTTCTTACAAAATTTCCATCACATATCCTCCAAATGCGAAAATATTTTTTTGATGCAGACCTACATAGGGAGACACGATCATCGTCATAAAATAAGTGAAATCAGAGCTCTCCCGGGAGCGTGTAGGTATTCTTAAAGAGTAGAGTAATAGAAAATTGTCAGCCTCCATAGCGTAGCGGTAGCGTTTCCTTATACCACGCAATGACTATTTTAAACAGTAGTTGCAGCTGTGCTTTCGCGATTAATACAGAATCAGGAAGGCGTTTTCAGATTTTTTATGGCGTTTCAATTCTAGAGCAGAGTTTGCGCTGATCTGAAACATCCTGGCATATTAAAACCGTATGCCGAACCAAGATTCGAACTTGAGACGATTGTCTTTGTCGGGCAAGTGCTCTACTAGCTGAGCTAACCAAGCTCGATTCCAGACCAGTCCTCACAGGTTTACTTCCTCCAGTACCTCCTCTCCTACCTTATAATTTTCACAGGAGCTCTCCTGCGAAACTTCCAGGACTGACACTCCTGGAACAAAGGATACTGCGGAGACATGGCTTAGTCACAGCCTTTTGGTGTCCCCAGAATGAAATTTTCGCTATACGGTGGAGTGTGCGCTGGTACGAGACTTTCTGGCAGATCAAAACTGTGTCCCGGACTAAGATTCGAACTCGGGCCTTTGCCTTTCGTAGGCACGTGCTCTACCAAAGAGGAGACGAGGTACTGGCGGAATTAAAGCTTTGAGGAAGGGCCGTCAGTCTTGCTTGGGTACCTCAGTCGTTAGAGCACTTACCCGCGAAAGGCAAAGGTCCCGAGTTCGTTTCGACACACAGCTTTAATCTTCCAGGAAGTTCCAACTCTGTGTTTATTACACATTTCGAATAAACATACAGAGAAGTATGATTTGCGACAAGGTTACTTACGACATCCAGCATATTCCTTAACGCAGACTGACGAAACTGATGTTAAGTCTACGTCCTCTTGTTGAATTACTGAGAACATATTTTACTATGTTTGGTCGGTTTCAAAACTCTCCATCTCACAGCATTCACCAGGAAGCTTTCAGAGTAGGAGTGACAGGAAATCTAAAATAGAATGGCAGAAGGCTCTGTGGTAAAAGAAATCACTACAACCAAAATTCGTCTGCATAAAAGAAAATATCGCTTCAACGAGCCCAATTATAATCACATGTGAATCCTTTATAATTCATTCTTTAGACTGTAACCAGAACGTTGAGTACACTCGTATATGGTGCGTTTTGTTACTGCAGCAGAATCCAATGTATGGGGCAACAGACATGGCGGACGTCGGCTTCAAGTTTGTGACGTCATGATAGCGCCCTTCATTACACATTTCCGCAGTTCAAACTCTCGGACGGTCTGAGTTGCTGGTTGCCTAGGTAAAGGCACACAGAGGCAGCAAATATTTCATTTCCAGTATTCCGTATGATTACTGACTGAATTTACAAATGTAAAACATTAAGAGGTGTAATCTTGTTTTAAAGGTTCAACACAATAAGTGCAGCAGTAGAGTCAGAACTGTATGTGTGTCGTGACGCAGCGTAACTCACTGGGCGCAAATCACCCAGATTTTATGCATCCAGTACTTGAGAATGACAGCACACAGCGACTGCCAACAAACTTTACACGTAATTTCAAACATTCTCTAAACTTTTTCTCTCTGACTCGCCACACAAAATGGTCGAAGAAAATACGTTTATTATTTAATAAATGATTCAAATGGCTCTGAGCACTATGGAACTTAACTTCTGAGGTCATCAGTCCCCTAGAACTTAGAACTATTTAAACCTAACTAACCTAAGGACATCTCACACAACCATGCCCGAGGCAGGATTCGAACCTGCGACCGCAGCGGCTCCAGACTGTAGCGCCTACAACCGCTCGGCCACTCCGGGCGGCTATTATTTAATACGTTTTCGCTGATCACACAGTATAGCTTCAGAGTCAGGCACATCTTCATTTTTACTCGTGCATTACTAACTCTATTAGCAACATATTTTGCTGTCGCTCTCCAAATGTATTGCTCAATGTACCTGGAAAATTATATAATTGTTCACAAGAGTTCACGAGATTCGGCATCATGAACACTTCAGTGCGTAAAAAAACTCTTTTGTAAACTAATCTGACGTCTGAAGCAGTTTTATACATGGGAGGTGGGTAATTTACTGGTATTTTACTGTCAGAACCCAATAATCTAATGTAAAACGTTTTCTCAACTTTTTCTCGCTTACATGATTCACGGCAAACGTTTAATATATTAATTCATTTGTAAAATAACCAGATGTTCCAAGCTGTTTTCTAGGAGATTGTAATAGTTCCATCCGGCTGCTGCGTAATTTATTAGTATTTTCTTCATTACGTTTCGCACGTTTGACGAATGTCGCACTTACAGGTAATTCTAAAGGGCTATCTTCACCGACAACACGTTGTGATAATCCTAGTAAAGCTGCACACATGGTAGTTCCGAAAGCGATAACACACATATTAAAAGGGTCATGATTAAGATATAATTAGTAACAAGATTTTTTTCCGTGGTCCTCCTCCGCAGCAAGCACAAAAATATTTATTTTGTAAATAAAAACTGCCTCTCCTTGCTGTGCTGTGTTTTACTTCTCCCAGACGCGTTTCGTGTTTTTTCACTTAAAGGCATGATCAGTGGGATCAAGAATGATGCAGTTTTGTTTTTATACATTATTTGCAGATTTTAAAACAGCTCGTGGCTCTTTTTTGTGTAAATAAGTGACTGCTTACTGTTATTCCCGTTTTGGTCGGCATTTGTTTTTCCTCTCATCTGGTCGCATGATGGAGCTCGCACTACAGCTCCGTTTACAAAACATAAACATGTTTCTATGTTCAGTTTTTGTGCCCTTTTTCCATTATGTTTGCCCTTTTTGTCGATATGTACTATCAGTCTTCTGTCACAAATTACAGATAGTTTTCGATAAAATCACTTATTACGTTGGTTACGAGCACTTACGTTTTTGGCTATGCCGTATGACAATTATAGTTGTGTACGGTTTTATTTTATTATTTTATCGTACTTTCAACTTCAAGATAAACATCTCATTAGCTGATTACCGCCACTTCTGACACGATGTCTGCACTTGTTGTTCAGCTTCTTATTACAATTTTTGTACAGACGCTATGAAACACATGTAAGCATTTACGAGCTCTTACAGTATTAATGTATTAATTATTCTATTACATACTGTTCTTGCATTTTTAGGACTACCGCAATAAACTGCATACTTCTCATTGTTGACACTCGCAAATAATGCGATAGGTATAAGTATCTACCATCTTTTATCTTAAAATTTTAAAATTAAAAAAAAAAAAAAAAACTTTTCGTCCTTAATTCTAATACCGTTATCTAACTTCTACTTATTAGTGGTGTATTTCCCTGTACCACCTTATCAAGAATGGCACTAAGTGCCTGAAACTGGTTAAGAACTTAAATTTCTTTTGTGCAACTGGCTGCTGTGTAATTCGATATATTGCGAGCGTTTGGGGTTGATCTGCTATTCTGTTATTCTGCGCAACGGATTAATCTGAGATGTACCCTTTACCCTGTGGCTCTTGCAAGATGCAATTCCCACCCCCACACTACTACAGAAGTCAAATAGACGCTCTTAACGTTCTAAAGAGAAATGCCTGAAAAACTTTCAGCAATAAATATCTTCTGGAGTCGTCTGCTGTAAGGAAATGACACAAAAATTCACAAAGTTTCTTACGTAACTAGTGGGATACTTGGGTACTAGAGTAGTGCTAGTTAGTGTAAGAAAAAAGTGAAACTAACGAAAATTATTATTTATTTTGCAAAAATTCTGAGAAATCACAATGGCACTTTTAGTTATGAATTGAACAAGTTATATCTTGGTTCTTTTCGGAATGTGAAGTTACCTCTCAAGGATAGGATTCGCTAATGAAGTTCCTATACAAAGTTTAAGATTGTTACTGACTTGGCAGAACGGCTGAGAGGCGCGCCTACTCAACTTGAATAATTATCCTTCAGAATGTTGCTAGGTACGGTCGAGGCTGTCGCATGTGAAATGCAGTGAAGTGTACTGTTGTGGAGGAAATATGGGGCTCGGAAGAGCTGTAGCGCACAATACCGTAAGCTGGGATGACTGCTGTCTGCGCCGCTTGCTGCTGGATTGACCTTCGCCAATGAAACTCTCCCTATGCCTTGATGAAGTCAAGGACTCCAATTCGCTGCTAGTCAAACTATTGGTGTGGTACACCGGTCAGTTAACCAGTCCACCGCGATGCCACTCAAAAATTCGCTCGCAGGCGTTTAACTATAACTCTGTCCGTTCACACTGCACAATAAGTGTGGTGGCCAACACAGTGAACAACGCTTAATCGCTAGGACTCAATATAGAGTCGCACTCCGATTCACTCTCGACAGAGCTGCTCTCCCAGTGAAGTACTGAGGAAAGACTTGTTCCTCGCTCCAAGAGCGACAACGGAATGGCGCCTCTCCACACCAGATGTGAAGGGGTATATCTTTTGGTCTCTTCCATTACTCCTTCATCTCAAGGCGTCAGATATATCATCTGCGAATCAGCATTGCTATTCTAAAATGGGGGAATGATGTTTCGTTTAAGGCGACCAATCCAAAAATTTTTAGTATTGGCGTTTGGCGTTTGCTGTCTCCCTACGAAAATCTCTGAAACTGCATGCTATGTGTAAAGAATGCGTAGTTTTGACCCTCCCACACAATGTAGCGGAATTTGCTTTTAAGCCAAACACAGGGTTGCTCTCCCTTTCACTTGGGCACACACTGTCTGCTCCACGGGCAGCCGAGGTTGACTCGTCCTCTGAAGGGACCAGCCTCCCGGTGTGTGGTCTGCCACTCTCGAACTAAAAGCTCCTGTGACCGTCGTGTCTGGAATGTATGTGTGTATGCCGGCCTCGAGTATTTCAACCCCGGTGCACACTTGTTATTTGCATATCGTTTACATGAATTCATACAACATTGACTTTATCTTATCGAGTTCGGGTTCGAATGAAGCGTCTTGATGTGAGGAATATGATTGTGAGGGCGGAATATGTAAGCAATGAAGGTCAGGAGACCACGTAGTCTTACAATATACAACTACAATTGCTGGAGAAGACGGATAAAATACATTGCAACGTCCTTAAACATGGCTGTGTACCCCACATGAAAAGAAATGATCAAGTTACTCGTTATTAGTAAGTATTTGCCTAAAGGCCAGCTGGTGTTCGCGAGTCAGGAAGGTCATCTTTCATGGAAACAAAATGGTAATAAGCGAAAGAGGTCCCTAATGCAGATCCTTAGCCGTCGACTTGCGGCCCGCTTACTCCTGTGTGCCGGCCGCGGTCCTCAGCCGTATTTTACAATAATGTGCTCTTAACAACTGACAGCTGATTCCAAAAACGTCACCTAACGCTAAGGGGTCGTAAGAGTGTGTTTTTCTTGCTCAATAACAAACAAAAATACTTACAGAGAGGAGATATACTGTGTAGGCAGCCGCAAAACGATCGGTAAATTTTGCGGTGCCTCGCTCTTTCCACAGTCCAAACGAAAGCATGCACTCGTTGTGAAGGAAAGGCGGTTGAAAATGAAAGTACATGATTCATAAAAGTGATGGTAGATTGTCTTCTTTCAGGAGAACCAATGTACCTGGCTGTAGATTGTCCTTTGTTGATGACCCATTAGTTCTCTGATAGGGAGTCATTTGACCACCTTTTTCACAAGTGCTGCTTGCACTGTTGCCATCTTGAAAACCTGGATGATGGCTCCGAAAGAAATCCTAGCTTTGGGATAGTTGCTAAGGATTCACAAATAAGGAAATGGAGTAAGGTATGAGAATTCATCTGGATTGTCAGGAAGTTGCGTAATGGGTCGGGAATTCAGACGTGCTTCAATTTGTGTTAGAAGTGTATATAATTCTTCTCGGTTTTCCACGACTCTCTTCAAAATGTGTCTTGGTGGATTTTATGCCTGCTTCCCAAAGACCACCAAAATTCGGATCATGAGGCAGGATAAAACGCCAGTGTATGCCATATTACGATGCATAAATCTGGATTTGTGTTCTGTGAAACTGACAACTGAACAGTTTATGCAGTTCACTCAGCTCATTCCTTGCACCCACAAGCGTCTTCCATTTGCCACTGTATACGTTTGTGCAAACGCGTCGTTGTGAAATGAATCTGCAAAGATCAGCAGTGAAAGCTTAGGAGAACAAATCAGTGACAAGGTCGATGTGTACTGGCTTTGTTGCCATGCAAACGAACAAGGCGATGCAGACCTTTGTCCTAGTTTTGCTTTTGCTCCGTTCCTTACGTGTAGCGGCCCTTTACAGTGAACCCCACAATTAAGGAAAGGTCTTCTTTGCTCTACACTGACTGAAGGAAGTTGTCCCATGAGCTGTGTTACAGTGGTTGCCTTCAAGCGGTAGCAAGGAAGGCACTTGTGGATTATTTGTCTGCTTTCAGATCTTCCATTGGGTATCCAGTACCTTTCTCTGAGGCTTGCTAAGAACAGCTGAGATCCTGCATGCAGTAAATGAGGATGCTCGTTCATGACTATTAATTCAACGACATGATGCTTAGGAGGAAGAATCGTGCGGTGCTTCTGACTATAAGAAACTTTTGATTGTTCCAATTTGCTGCCCACCTTTAACAACTGTTCTTCGTCCAGAAAGGGATGAAGTGAGTTCAGTTTGCTGTTATTGGAGATTGGTCGGCCATGTTGTAGTTTTTCAGTTTCCTCGTAATACTCTTGATGTTGTACTGTGTGAATGACTGCCTTCGATGCTGTGTGAAGTTCTCCTGCTGTTAGGTTTCCACTGTGCCTCTCGGCGGGTTACCACCTATGATTCTCTATATATATCACCACATACGCCGTGACTCTTTGCAGTTTTGATCATGAAAACTAATGTTGGGCTATGTCATTCACAATGCAAGTATTTGCGAGTAAGCAAACCTGTTGAATACATTTCTCTGGTGCGTGAACTAATTCGTCTGCATACTTTATGATGTTAACAGGCCATGCTAATGGCGACAGGTGGAGCTAGAGAGGACCTGTCCACCATAGCTTACTGTGACCTAGCTGGTGCAATTACTCTCGAAATGACGTCAGCAGGATTACTCTTACAGGATACGTGGTTCCAGTATTCTACTGCAAAGAGTTGCTGCATTTCAGAGACACGATTTCCAACAAACGTTTTCCATTACGTTGGTTCTTTCGCCAACGGTGCTAAGACAACAGTAGAAACTGTCCAAAAGTAAGTTTTGGCAATGTTCGAGTGTAGCCCAGATTTAACCTTCGCCATTAATCTAGCCAGTAGTAGGGCTGCACACAGTTCAAGTCTTGGCAGTGATATTTGACTCATTGGTGCTAGTCTGTTGCTAGATAGAGAAATTATTTTTTTCATAGACACTTCTAAGGTAAACGCAGGCTCCATATGCTTGCTCGGAGGCATCTGAGAATCCATGTGGCTCCAGCCACTTTGCTCCGTTGCTGATCACTCTTCGTTGGATATGAATGCTATTCAGTGATGGTAGATGATTATTCACCTGTTCTCACTGTTTCTTTAGGTCATCTGGTAACGGCGTGTGACATTCTATTTGTCTTTGCCAGAGGTGTTGAAGGAACTCCTTGCAAGTAATTGTCACTGATCCCAGAAGTCCTAGTGGATCGGATGTGGAGGTAACCCGAGAAAGTATATGTCGTTTCGTCCAGTTTGCGCTACCAGTTTCTGCATCAGTGGGTAGGAATTGGAAGGTAGCGCTATGAGGATGCCACAACAGACCCTAGGTCTCCACTGTTTCTTGCTGCTCGTTGCGCAGACTCCACGCTATTTGCTCTTCAAGATGTTCAGGTGGCATGTTCGCCAGAAATCTTGAATCGTTTGCACACCACTTACGAATAGGAAACCCTCCACTGTGAAGTAATCTAATAAGCTCTTCCTGCACACTGAGTGCGCCCGCTGTGGTGTCAGCTCCGCTCAAAACATCGTCTACATAAAAATTCCTTTCTAGTGTGTTTGCAGCCCTCGCATATGTTCTCTCACCTTCTGCTAGTTGTAATAGATATGTTGTTGCTAAGAAAAGGGAGCTGCTGCTTACCATATGTGACTGTTGTTAAACGATAAGACTTGATTGGTTCTTTGGGAGACTCACGCCATAGAATTATTTGTAGGTGTTGATCTACCTTGAGTTCAACTCGATTTCTAAACTGAAGCAAACACTCCACGGCATTCGCTTCAGAACTGCTACAAATTCGTCGGGCGATAGGCCGCGCCGCTCGAACTGTCAAAACAACTGGCCCTGCTAAGAGTATCCTACGACTTCCACATCGCTGGCAACGGGTTGTACACAATGCTGGTGACTGCTTTGAAAGTCGGTAAACACTGAAGCACGTATGTATTTTGTACGAACTGTAAATAATTAGTTGCCACTATTAAAGTTCCAACCCTCGTATGTGGTGGTAATGCACAGGCAGTACGTGTGCCGTAGTCAGCAACTCGTGAGGAAATGTATACCACTGTGAAATCTCAAGATTCTCCAGTGACTTGGAGTCGTGTTGCTGTTCGTAGTGTCGCCGAGGTGAAAAGCGGCGAGTGGAGCACCTGGGGAAGGCGGATCTGATTAGCCTTCCTGACCTTCTAATTACTATTTGGTATTTTCAGCTTCCTACATTGTTAAGTTCAACCAGCGGTATTTTTCTGGCTTGTGTCCGCTAACGCCCCAGTTACCTGCCCTGGGCAGTGTACATTTACTCGCCTTGCCGCCGCTGTATGGTGAGGAGGGTAAGTTGGTCAGCTTCTTGATTGTAAGTTGGGTGGCGTTCTTCTACCTTGGTGGTAGTCATTCCTTCTTGTTGCCGGCCGGAGTGGCCGAACGGTTCTAGGCGCTGGAGTCTGGAACCGCGCGACCGCCTCGAGCATGGATGTGTGTGATGTCCTTAGGTTTAAGTAGTTCTAAGTTCTAGGGGACTGATGACCTCAGAAGTTAAGTCCCATAGTGTTTATAGCCATTTGAACCATTTTTTGAATGTGGTCATGAGCCAAGGAAAGCTTGCCACATACTTTAGGGGAAGGATGGCAACTAGTTCAACCACTGGAGGGTTATTAGAATCGAGAGGGGGGGAATATTTTATTCTTTGTCTTCCAATGGTGACAACTCACGAGCGTGCGCAACTAGCACCTGTCAGCTCATATGATATACACAGGCTGACAGTTACTGAACTGTATGAAATAAAACCGTCATTACTTCTGAACGGTTTGCGTTAGGACGTTCAAACGTGACAGTTGGCCACGGGGCATGATGGGAATTAGTTTGCGCATACACGGTTTGGTTTAGCGAGGAAGCCCACTTTCGTTTGGATGGGTTCGTCAATAAGCTAAACTGGCGCAATTGGAGGGCAGAGGATCCTCATTTCGTAATCGAGAAGTCTCTTCACCCTCAATGGGTGACAGTGTGGCGTTCAATGTCCAGTCACGGAATAATCGATGCGTTCTTCCTTGATGGCACTTTAACTACGTGAAGGTTTAGCAAGATGATTTCATCCTCATTATCCAAAGTGACGCTGATTTCGACAAAATGTGGTTCTCGAAAGACGGAGCTCGACCCCATCGAAGTAGGGGTGTCACGTTCTGGAGAAGCACTTTGGGAACTGCATTCTGGCTGTAGGATACCAAGACACAACTGCCACGGGCCTCGATTGGCCACCATATTCTCCGCATCTGAACACAAGCGACTCCTTATTGTGGAGCTATATTAAAGATAAGGTGTACAGCAAAAAGTCCAAAACCATTGATGGGCTGTAAACAGCCGTCCAAGAGGTCATCGACAGGAAATATATGTAGTGACGTTTACATGTTGGCCGCTTGGTCCGAGGCGTCTTGCCACGGTCCGGGCGGCTGCCCCCGTCGGAGGTTCGAGTCCTCCCTCGGGCATTGGTGTGTGTGTGTGCTGTCCTTAGCGTAAGTCAGTTTCAGTTAGGTTAAGTAGTGTGTAAGCTTAGGGGCCGATGACCTCAACAATTTCGTCCCTTAAGAATTCACACACATTTGAACATTTGAATA
This sequence comes from Schistocerca americana, assembly GCF_021461395.2. Taxonomy (NCBI): domain Eukaryota; kingdom Metazoa; phylum Arthropoda; class Insecta; order Orthoptera; family Acrididae; genus Schistocerca; species Schistocerca americana. Next base: position 208,194,630 of record NC_060127.1, on the reverse strand, counting down.
TTAAATGTTGAATAAACTGTATACACGCCGTAGTTTGTAACTAATTTACGTTTTTTTTCATATAGTTCAATAACTTTCACCCTGCATGTCAACTTCGCAGCTCGTAGTCTCCTAGTGTTGCTACTTCTGGATCATGGGGTCCCGGGTCCGATTCCCGGCCGGAGTTTGTGTGTTCGTGTTGTCCTCATCATTTCATCAATAAAATGAACACCGCAGTAACACAAAATAGAGGACACTTAAAAGGAGCACAGCAAATAGTTGACTAGAGTAAAACAGACTACAGTGGTTGATGGATCAGGGAGAAGGTCAACCACTCAACTACAAACGAAGAACCTGCAGCTGGAAAGCGTTGATAGAGGTACCAACACAACTTGTTACCATAAAAGACAGTATTTTGGCATCCACGTCACAATTAAAAGTCGCTGGAGTGGGTGTAGCCTGAGAAATCATGCGAGAGCGCCCACACTGGAGCGAGTGATAAAACCCAGCTGCACGGATAAAACGTAAAACTGAGTCAGCTATAGAGGCATCGTCACCTAGAATTAAAGGAAGTGCAGCTGGCAAATTAAAGGACTGCGGCAAGGGGGCTAAAAGCGGGCAGTCCATCAGAAGAGGGATCACTGTCAGCCCTGCATCACAGCGACAGTTGGTCGGGTTCTCACGGCGAAGGAGATAGCTGTTGGTCAATATCATCATCCGTGACAGTGGTCACATTGGATTGTGTGGAAGTTGGACTGTGTAAAAACTGGGACTCGGTACGGGCGCTGATGAGGTGCAGTTGAGCCCCCACAACCAGAGATCATCGTCATCACATGCATGTCGAACGGTAATGATTTGGATTCTTGAATGCGCATTATACAGACAGACGGTCGACTTCAAGTGTGGTACATGTTTGTAGCAAGGAAAATGAAATCAAATTTAGGCTGTTGTAATAAAATGACATTTGTGATCGAGCCTCATATTGCAGCTACCATCACTAATTAGTGTAACGTGCTAATTTTGGAGGTTACCAATTAATAGTAAGATCGGTAGGCTAAGGTATGGTAACATGTCGAGGTCGGGAAATGCGTCCATTGCGTATTTTTTGTCCCGAACAGCGCTGCCGCCTACAGAGAAGCGATCTCATAGTTATCACTGAGATTGACAGAGGATACGTGTTTGTAGGAAAAACGCGTTTGTGTTGAGACATTGTCTAGGATTTGCTGATGACCGAGCAACAGTATCCAAGAAACCAAACAACAAGTTATCTCACTACAGGAAATAGCACAGAAAGTTGGTCTTGGAATATCCTTTGGAAAAAAACAGTCATCATGTTAACTGACGCACCACTCGTGAACAAAATTGCCATAGGAAACCAAGAAATCAAAATTGTAGATAAATTTAAGTATCTGGGAGAAATCGACCAGTGTTTTTCCACGGCATGTAAATGTTTGCTCTCATATAATCACTCTTTCTCTCTCTCTCTCTCTCTCTCTCTCTCTCTCTCTCTCTCCCTCTTCTTCTTCTTCTCCTTCTGCCTCCAACCCCTCACATCTGTTTATTAATCGCAATCAAAGAGTGTCATCTATGTATGATTTTACTGCTGTAGCCAATATGATCATTGTAATTCAAGTCCGTAACATTTCACCTGATTGTATAAACGAGTACGAATGTTTAGCTGTTTTAACTTGTCAAAATTGGATTTATATACCACCTGAAGTACACACACACATATATTCGACACCTCAAAACAAACACCTCCAAATGCTTTAAACAATTATGCTGTAATAATGTTGTTATGATGTACATTCTTTGCACTTTGCGATAAGGTCTTCTCTTCTGGTATACGAACCTAGGTGGCAGTATACATGTCATGTGTTACGACAGCAAAAGGAACCTGTGACCACTGGAGGTACTCTGGTTTACTTATTTAATGTTTACCATTAGATATCAGTTTAATTTTTTTGTCAAAAGTAATCCTAAACCATATTCTGAAATAGTGTCTTGTTTCTCCACTAGGCAGTGCCACAAGTTCCTCTAAAAATCGTAACACAACACACACACAATTGTCATACTAACTAATGTAAATCCACCCGATGATGGAGGTTTAAACCTTCGAAACGCGTCTTGGAAATAAATTAAACGGTGACTGGTAACACTAAATTTGTTGTTTCATTTAATAAAGTTTATATTCAAAAACAAAATGGTAACACATTTCGTGCGTCAATAACCACGGTTTGTTGGAACCTGAATTTCTGAGTGGCGATTTTGCCCCCCCCCTGCCTATCACTTGTCCGGCCTATGCGGCCCGCTTGTCCCCAGGTGTCACCCTTAAAACGTCAGTGTTGACTCTTGAGCAAAAATGTTTGGCGGCCACTGGTCCCGGGGAGAGACAGTGGGAGTTTTTTGGCGCTGTTTGGGTGGGGGCAGGGCGGCCCCGAGGCCCGTTCGCACGGCGAATCTGCGCTGTCCGCGGTGCGGTGGGGGCGGTTTTTCACGGCTCCGTGGGCCGTGAAGGCGGCCGGCCGCTCGCGCGCCCCCGCTGCGCCGGCCGCCTTTGTGGCCGCCGCCACTCGTCGCTCGATACGGCCGCACCCCCTCCCCACCCCCACCTAGCCACAGTCCTACACGCCTGCCTGACCTTTATCGGAGCCGAGACGACCGCAGCTGCTGGACATTTTCTGGCCACCGCCGACGCAGCGACGCGCTGCCCGTACTCGCAAAGCGCACTCGTGAAATGTTTTGTTCAAATACCTGAGGGAGACGTTTCGCCTTGCCAGGCGCGGCTCTCGGTGAGAACGCGCCGTATCCCCTACGACACTTTGCAGTAACGGCTGCGTGAGGCGACTCCTATCGGTCCGACACTCCTGTTACCACTGGAATGAAACAGCATGCGTTACATCTGTGACACACTTGCATGACCCCCCAGGGGGTCCACAACTCTTTTGTGGACACGTGCGTAGCGAGCACGGGACCCCGAGCTAATGTGGCCCTCCTTCCTTTCCGGGCTGCATCCCTTCCCTTTCCGCATCCCTCCCCGTCCCCCATCTTCGCCCCCCCCCCCCCTCACCTCTGGCTCTTTCCTTCCCTTTCTCCCCCTCTGGGAGTATGGTTTGTGCCTACGTTCGGAGACGGACGCTCGAAACTGTTCCAAATTCCTTGCTTTTACACTTGCAAGTCCTCGTCCTTCCTCTGTCCTTCTCTTTTCCTTACCTCTTCTCCTTGCCTTTTCTCCGCTGCGGCGTTTGAGACCCCCTTTTCTTTCCTTTCCCTTTCTCTTTTTTCCTCCCTGTGCGTGTCTGAAGGCCGACCCACGCACTTCCATGCGTAGCCGGTGACGCGGTAACGCGTAATTCCCCGCCCCGGGTAGACAGGTAGGACACGTACGTACCCCCTGGTAACGGCGAGGCCCAGGGAGGGGTGATTACCCGAGCTGATACCTTCCGGAAGTGCCGATTGGTCCCTCCGTCCGTTTGTCGGGAGGTGTGACCTGAGGTGTGAACAATCACCTAAGGCGGGTGTGCCCTCGGTGAGGGCCCCCACAAGGGAGGAGCGCGCCATCGGAGACGCCGGTAATCATGGGGGATTCTTCCGCAATGGTTTCCTCACCTTCCACTATGTCTGCTCACAAACGTAAGTTCACTGAGTCTCAGCCACAGACGGTCCTTCCATCGTTGCCACAGTTCCTTGTTGTTTCTCGGTCTGACGAAGGTCATGACTTTTCCACGGTCAACCCTTTCATTATTCAGAAAGGTGTCGACGCAGTTGCGGGTCCTGTAAAGTCTTGTTCCAGATTACGGAATGGCACCCTGTTGTTAGAAACACACAGTGCCCTCCAGGCTCAAAAATTGCTGCATACTTCTCTGCTCCACACCTTCCCTGTCCGGGTGGAACCGCACCGTACCTTAAATCCCTCGCGTGGAGTCGTTTATACACGCTCCCTCGATGGATTGTCTGACGAAGAAATTCAGCACTACCTGTCTGACCAGGGCGTCACGGCTGTTCATCGGGTTATGAAAACATCATTCCAACCCGCACTGTCTTCTTGACATTTGACAAAGTTCAACTCCCATCAAAAATTGAGATAATTTCCGTTCGCCCTTATGTCGCAAACCCTACGCGTTGCTATCGATGTCAGCGGTTCAATCACACCAGCCAGTCCTGTTCCAATCCGGCCAAATGTGTTACGTGTGGCAAGGATGCCCATGAGGGTGCTTGTCCACCTCCATCCCCTCGCTGCATCAACTGTATGGGTGACCACGCTGCTTCCTCTCGAGATTGCCCCGTTTTTAAGGACGAAAAGCTCATCCAGGAAATAAGAGTGAAGGAAAAGGTGTCGACCTTTGCTGCTCGAAAGTTACTCGCCAGTCGACAGCCCACCGTGCCTCAGAAAAGAAAATACAGCACTGTCCTTGCTTCTCCTCGGCCAACAAAGGAGGCGGCCACGCAGACTTGCGACCTCACATTTAGTACCACGGTCGTCAGATCGGCCAGCGCAAAGATCGCCCGTTCAACCTCACCACTTTCGCCTGCCCACTCTATGGCTCACCCTTCGTCGGGTTCTGCTAAATCTCGAGCCCAAAAGTCAGACGCCAAGTCTTCGAAAAAAGAGCATTCTCGTGAAGAGTTTTTACGTACTGCAACTTCACAACCATCGGTTCCTCCTTCATCTGAACATCATACCTCCAAGAAGGCTACGAAGAAACACAGTTCCTCTCCTTCTCCGCCAAGGCGTGTCCCATCTACAGCACCACCTGGCGGAAATCGCCCTCGGCCATCTTCTGTGTCGCCGAGGCGCACTGCTGGTGGCCGGTCAACTGGCCGATCGTTGGTGGCAGGAGCTGCTCCTGACCAACCTCTGGATCAGGATCTTCTGCCTTCGACTGAATGCCATTCCATGCTGTCGGTCGCAAGCTCTGAGCAGTCGTTGAGCTGACAGCACCCTTGGTCACGTTCCTCCATTTTCTGTTCACCCCATGTCCATTATCCACTGGAATATCCGCGGCATTCGCGCCAATCGGGATTAATTGTCGATCCTCTTACGATCATACTCGCCGGTCATCTTCTGTCTTCAGGAAACAAAGCTGCGTCCCCATGACCGCTTTGTTCTCCCTCATTTTCAGTCCGTCCGATATGACCTCCCCTCTGTTGAAGGCACTCCAGCCCATGGAGGACTCATGATTCTGCTCCATGATACTCTCCATTATCACCCAATCCCCTTAAACACTTCCTTCCAAGCTGTCGCCGTCCGTCTTTCCCTTTCAGGATACACGTTCTCTCTTTGTACGGTATACATTCCATCGTCTACACCACTGGCACGAGCTGATCTCCTTCATCTTCTTAATCAGCTTCCACCCCCCTATTTGCTGGTTGGGGACTTCAATGCCCACCACCCGCTTTGGGGATCTCCACATCCTTGTCCACGTGGCTCACTATTGCTAGACGTCTTCCACCAAGCGGATCTAGTCTGCCTCAACACTGGGGTCCCCACATTTTTGTCTGCCTCCACGGCAAATTTATCTCATTTGGACCTTGCGGTCGGTACTGTTCCGCTAGCTCGGCGCTTCGAATGGTTCGCCCTTGATGATCCACACTCGAGTGACCACTTTCCATGTGTTCTTCGACTGCAGCCTCAACTGCCATATATGCGCTCGCGACTCTGGAAGTTTGCCCAAGCCGATTGGACACTTTTTTCGTCTCTAGCGACATTCGATGACCGTCGCTTTCCCAGCGTCGACGATGAGGTCACACATGTTACCGACGTTATTCTCACAGCTGCGGAACGTTCAATACCACGCACCTCCGAATTGCCCCGGCGCCCCCCAGTTCCTTGGTGGAACGAGGCATGCCGTGACGCAATACGTGAGCGGCGACGTGCTCTTCGCATTTTCCGTCACCATCCAACTTTGGCCAACTGTATCCGATATAAGCAGCTCCGTGCGCGATGCCGTCGCGTCATCCGCGATAGCAAGAAGGCAAGCTGGAATTTCTTTACTAGCTCATTTAACACCTTCATTCCCTCCTCGGAAGTTTGGAGTCGGCTTCGACGGTTCTCAGGCGCGCCTAGTTTCTCCCCGGTCTCTGGGCTCACTGTCGCACATGATACCTTAGTGGACCCCGTCGCAATTTCTAACTCATTGGGTCAGCACTTTGCTGAGATTTCGAGCTCTTCAAATTACCCGCCAGCGTTTCTCCCGAAGAAACGTGCAGCGGAAGTGCGACATCTTGCTTTCTCCTCTCCAAATCGCGAAAGCTACAATACTGTTTTCTCCATGCGCGAACTCCAACATGCACTCTCTTCTTCTCGCTCCTCCGCCCCAGGACCGGATGGTATCCATGCCCAAATGTTGCTGCATTTATCAACCCATAGCCTGCGTTACCTCCTTCGCCTTTATAATCGAATTTGGACCGACAGTACCTTTCCCAGGCGATGGCGGGAAGCTATTGTCGTTCCCGTTCCGAAACCTGGAAAGGACAAACATCTCCCCTTTAGCTATCGCTCCATTTCTCTCACGAGTAGTGTCTGTAAGGTTTTGGAGCGTATGGTGAATTACCGTTTAGCTTGGTGGCTGGAATCCCGCAGTCTTTTAACACCAGCCCAATGCGGATTCCGAAAGCATCGTTCTGCCGTTGACCATCTTGTTGCTCTCTCCACTTATATCATGAACAATTTTCTCCGGAAACGCCAAACGGTAGCAATATTTTTTGATGTGGAGAGAGCATACGATACCTGTTGGAGGACAGGCATCCTCCGCACACTGTTCTCTTGGGGCTTTCGAGGCCGGCTGCCCCTTTTTCTTCGCGAATTTATGGCAGAGCGCACATTTAGGGTGCGGGTGAACACTACTCTCTCCCGTACTTTCTCCCAAGAAAACGGGGTACCCCAGGGCTCCGTGCTGAGTGTTGTACTGTTTGCCATCGCCATTAATCCAATTATGGATTGTCTCCTTCCTGATGTCTCGGGCTCCCTCTTTGTGGACGATTTTGCGATCTACTACAGCTCTCAACGGACCAGCCTTCTTGAAAGACGTCTTCAAGGATGTCTCGGTCGCCTCCACTCGTGGAGCATCGAAACCGGCTTCCGTTTCTCACCCAGTAAGACCGTTTGTGTTAATTTTTGGCGACGTAAGGAGTTTCTTCCGCCCTCCTTACATCTAGGTCCTGTCAACCTTCCGTTTTCCGACGTCGCTAAATTCTTGGGTCTTATGTTTGACAGAAAACTGTGCTGGTCCTCCCACGTTTCCTATCTTTCGGCTCGCTGTCTGCGTTCCCTTAACACCCTCCGTGTCCTGAATGGTACCTCTTGGGGAGCGGACCGAGTGGTCCTTCTCCGCCTCTATCGCGCCTTAGTGCGCTCGAAATTGGATTATGGAAGCATAGTCTACTCCTCTGCTCGGCCGTCTATTCTTCGGCGTCTCGACTCTATCCACCACCGTGGATTACGTTTAGTGTCTGGAGCTTTTTACACCAGCCCTGTGGAAAGCCTTTATGCTGAGACTGCTGAACCTCCGCTGTCCAATCGGCGGGCAGTCCTTCTGAGTCGTTATGCTAGCCATCTGTCTTCCATGCCTGCTAATCCAGCCCATGACCTTTTCTTCGACGCCTCCTTTGATGTCGGGTATGCAGGCCGCTCCTCCTCCCTACTACCCCCAGGAGTCCGCTTCCGTCAACTGCTCCATTCTCTTTCCTTCCGCTTTCCTAAAACCTTCTTGACAACTTGGGGTACAGCACCGCCTTGGCTCCGTCCCCGGATCGACTTGCTCAGAGACCTATGTCAATTTCCCAAGGATGGTACCCCTACACTTGTTTACCGTCGGGCATTTGCTGCTCTATGTGCACAAATGACGGAAGCCACATTTATTTACACCGATGGCTCGAAAACATCGTTAGGTGTAGGGAGTGCCTATATTGTTGGCGACACCCCAAATCACTTTCGGCTTCCCGACCAGTGTTCGGTTTATACTGCGGAGCTTTACGCTGTTCTCCAGGCTGTCCACTACATCCGCCGCCATCAGCGGATACAGTACGTAATCTGCTCAGATTCTCTCAGCTCTCTCCTAAGTCTCCAAGCTCTTTACCCTGTGCACCCTCTGGTCCACCGGATTCAGGACTGTCTGCGCTTGCTCCACCTGGGGGGCGTCTCAGTGGCGTTCCTCTGGCTCCCGGGACACGCTGGTATCTGTGGGAATGAGGCGGCCGATATAGCGGCCAAGGCTGCAGTCTCTCTTCCTCGGGCAGCTATTCAGTCTCTTCCGTTTACCGATCTACGGAGCGGTTTATGTCGCCAAGTTGCTCATTTATGGCATGCGCATTGGTCAACACTTCCCCATAATAAATTGCGGGAAGTGAAAGCCCTTCCTTGCGCTTGGACCTCTTCCTCCCGAACGCGTCGTCGGGAGGAGGTAATTTTAGCTAGTCTCCGGATAGGGCACTGTCTTTTTAGTCATCGACATCTTTTAAGCGGTGATCCTCCCCCACTCTGTCCCCACTGCTCTCAGCAGCTGTGGACGGTCAGACACCTTTTAATTGAATGCCCCTATTTTAATCCGTTACGCTCCCGTCTACAGCTATCGCCTGATCTATCGTCGATTTTAGCAGATGACACGCGCTCAGCTGACCGCGTTCTACAGTTTATTCGTGACAGTGAAATGACGTCAGTCATTTGAAGTTTTTTTTTTGGGGGGGGGGGGGGGGACAACCAACCCCTTTCTATAGTGGATTTTTAAGCATTCCTTCTGCCTTTAGTTTCTCAAATTTTATGACTTTGTTCCCATTGCTGCTGCTTTTAAATTTCGTTTTTTTCCTGTTTTCTACGTCACGGGCTGGGCGCTAATGACCATAGAAGTTTTGCGCCCTAAAACCACAAACAAAAAAAAAACAAAAAAAAACACTTGTATGAATTGCATGACCACAACTGGGCAAATTACCGACCCTCGCAATTCGATACTGCATCCTCCCATCCCCTCCACCATGTTACATCCACGAAACGAGATTTGTTCATTACAACGGTGCCACTGCACTTGTTGTTGTTGTGGTCTTCAGTCCTGAGACTGGTTTGATGCAGCTCTTCATGCTACTCTATCCTGTGCAAGCTTCTTCATCTCCCAGTACTTACTGCAACCTACATCCTTCTGTATCTGCTTAATGTATTCATCTCTTGGTCTCCCTCTACGATTTTTACCCTCCACGCTGCCCTCCGATGCTAAATTTGTGATCCCATGATGCCTCACAACATGTCCTACCAACCGGTCCCTTCTTCTTGTCGAGCTGTGCCACAAACTCCTTCCCAATTCTATTCAATACCTCCTTATTAGTTATGTCATCTACCCATCTAATCTTCAGCATTTTTCTTTAGCACCACATTTCGGAAGCTTCTATTCTCTTCTTGTTCAAACTATTTATCGTCCATGTTTCACTTCGTACATGGCTACACTCCATACAAATACTTCCAGAAACGACTTCCTGAAACTTAAATCTATACTCGATGTTAACAAATTTCTCTTCTTCAGAAACGATTTCCTTGCCATTGGCAGTCTACATTTTATATCCTCTCTACTTCGACCATCATCAGTTATTTTGCTCCCCAAATAGCAAAATCCCTTTACTACTTTAAGTGTCTCATTTCCTAAACTAATTCCCTCAGCATCACCCGACTTCATTTCACTGCATTCAATTATCCTCGTTTTGCTTTTGTTGATGTTCATCTTATATCCTCCTTTCAAGACACTGTCCATTCCATTCAACTGCTCTTCCAAGCCCTTTGCTGTCTCTGACAGATTTACAATGTCATCGGAGAATCTCAAAGTTTTTATTTCTTCTCCGTGGATTTTAATTCCTACTCCGAATTTTTCTTTTGTTTCCTTTACAGCTTACTCAATATACAGATTGAATAACATCGGGGAGAGGCTACAACCCTGTCTCACTCCCTTCCCAACCACTGCTTCCCTTTCAACCCTCGACTCTTGTAACTGCCATCTGGTTTCTGTACAAATTGTAAATAGCCTTTCGCTCCCTGTATTTTACCCCTGCCACTTTTAGAATTTGAAAGAGAGTATCCAGTCAACACTGTCAAAAGCTTTCTCCAAGTCTACAAATGCTAGAAACGTAGATCTGCCTTTCCTTAATCTTTCTTCTAAGATAAGTCGTAAGGTCAGTATTGCCTCACGTGTTCCAACATTTCTACGGAATCCAAACTGATCTTCCCCGAGGTTCTACCAGTTTTTCCATTCGTCTGTAAAGGATTCGCGTTAGTATTTTGCAACCGTGACTTATTAAACTGATAGTTCGGTAATTTTCACATCTCTCGACACCTGCTTTCTTTGGGATTGGAATTATTATATTCTTCTTGAAGTCCGCGGGTATTTCGCCTGCCTCTTACATCTTGCTCACCAGATGGTAGAGTTTTGTCAGGACTGGCTCTTCCAAGGCTGTCTTTAGCTCCAATGGATTGTTGTCTACTCCCGGGACCTTGTTTCGACTCAGGTCTTTCAGTGCTCTGTCAAACTCTTCACTCAGTATCATATCTCCCATTTCATGTTCATCTGCATCCTCTTCCATTTCCATAATATTCTCCTCAAGTACATCGCCCTTGTATAGACCCTCTATGTAGTCCTTCCACCTTTCTGCTTTTGCTTCTTTTCTTAGAACTGGATTTCCATCTGAGCTCTTGATATTCATGCAAGTGGTTCTTTTTTCTCCAAAGGTCTCTTTAATTTTCCTGTAGGCAGTATCTTTCTTACCCCTAGTGAGATAAGCCTCTGCATCCTTACATTTTTCCTCTAGCCATGCCTGCTTAGCCATTTTGCACTTCCTGTCGATCTCATTTTTGAGACGTTTGTATTCCTTTTTGCCTGCTTCATTTACGGCATTTTTGTATTTTCGGGCCGGCCGCGGTGGTTTAGCGGTTCTGGCGCTGCAGTCCGGAACCGCGGGACTGCTACGGTCGCAGGTTCGAATCCTGCCTCGGGCATGGATGTGTGTGATGTCCTTAGGTTAGTTAGGTTTAAGTAGTTCTAAGTTCTAGGGGACTTATGGCCTAAGATGTTGAGTCCCATAGTGCTCAGAGCCATTTGAACCATTTGTATTTTCGCCTTTCATCAATTAAATTCAATGTTTCATCTGTTACCCAAGGATTTCTACTAGCCCTCATCTTTTTACCTACTTGACCCTCTGCGGCCTTCACTACTTCATCCCTCAGAGCTACCGATTCTTCTTCCAATGTATTTCTTTCCCCCATTCCTGTCAATTGTTCCTTTATGCTCTTCCTGAAACTCTGTACAACCATTGATTTAGTCAGTTTATCCAGGTCCCATCTCCTTAAGTTCCCACCTTTTTGCAGTTTCTTCAGTTTTAATCTACAGTTCATAACCAATAGATTGTGTTCAGTCCACATCTGCCCCTGGAAATGTCTTCCGAAATCTCTGTCTTACCATTATACAGGGTGGCGCAGGGGAACGGGAAATTTTGAACGTTACAGTTGGCAGCACTGTAGCGCCGGCAGATGTTCGAAACTTTGCACAATTGATGTGAACGCATTGCCATTTAGTAATCATGGAGAATTGGACTGGTGCGGAACGTGCAGTAGCTGTGAGAGCGTTTTACAGAAATGGTGATAGTGCGACTGCCGCGCAGAGAACATTTCGACAGCATTACCAGCTTGGGCGTCATGGACGCGATTTCAACGCGGTGTAATTTTGAAGAAACAGGATCTGCCTGAAAAAGAAACCTCCAGGTGGCATTCCAACGGTACGTACCCCCAGAGAACATTGCAGCTGCTACAGCTGCAATCGAGACAAGTCCTCGCCGCTCCGTTCGACAGCATGCATCTTCGCTAGGGATTAAGCGACGAAGCTTACAAAGAATACTGCACGAATTAGACTTCCATCCCTGTAAGTTCCAGATTGTGCAACACTTACATGAACGAGTCCCAGCGTCACGTATGGAGCTTAGTAGCCAGATATTGGCTAAAATCAACGAGGACGCGAATTTCCTTGGTAACTTACGGCTATCTGACGAAGCCCATTTCCACCTGAACGGATCGTGAACAAACAGAATTTTCGTTATGGGGCACAGGACAATCCTTGTGAGTTTCACCAGCGACCACTACATAGCGCGAAGATCACAATATGGAGTGCTGTATCATGTCATGGTGTTATCGGCCCTTATTTTTCTGAATGAGGATGGTAGTGCAGTGACAGTAACATCCGCTCGATATGTTGAAATGCTTCACATTCTTTACACCGAGACTGTACGAGCTTAGTCTTAACGTCGAAAACATGTGGTTTCAGCAGGACGGAGCCATGTCACACTGCTCGACAATCGATGGCAGCAGTTCGTCAGTTGTTTGGAAGACGCATTGTTTCACGTAACGGTGACATTGCATGGCCTGCGAGATCCCCTGATCTTAATGTGTGCGACTTCTGCCTGTGGGGATATCTTAAAGGCAAGGTGTACCGTACACGTCCTGCAACAATCCATGAACTGAGGGATAACATTGAAAACGAAATCACTACCATTCCCCGAGATTTGCTACACCGCGCATTCCAGAGTTTTCATAACAGGCTGTTAGAGTGTGAACGCCGAATGGGAGCACATCTTTCCGATGTCATCTTTAAAAAGTAAAGACGCTTTTGGACATTTTGATTGTAAAGACTTACTGAATAATGGCATACTGAATACATTCACTTTCGTTAATAAATTACTAGTTTTATGAATTTATTCATGGAAATGACGTTATTTCGAAATTTCCCGTTTCCCTGCGCTACCCTGTATAATCTATCTGATAACTTAGACGTAATAAAAGTTTTTAATGTTTGTCCTTAATCCAGCTCATTTAACAGTAAGCATTAAGTTTATATCATTAAAACACTGTATTTTCCCATCCCTTGTAACGCGGAAGCTATTAGTCCCAGAAATCAATACGAGATGTTTGTAGAAATTTTTTTAGATCTTAATTTTGTACTGGGATACGTTTTCGCTAGAAGCCGTGGATTTCGAGTCGTTCAAGAAACCAAATAGTGGTCCTTAAGAGCTCCTCCCCTCTTCCCAATCCGAACGCTCACATCGCTCTGCTCGCTCCTACCACCGTACAAAAATTTGACTACACAATACTTTTCCCCTAATTCTCCTTCGTTGACTGGACTATAGTCGTTAAGTTACAATCGAAATTCTGCCGAACACTTCTGTCATACATTTCTCATTCAAGAAGCGGTTACGAGGTCTCCTGGCAGTCAAACAGTCAATATTCAGATGCGATTTCTGAACGAGAAATCTCCTTCCCTGCCTTATATACTGAATGTACTCTAACCAACTTTCTGCAGTTGTGCTGACTCAGTAACCTTTTCCATATCGAAGCGTAGAGCACACTTTATGCCAGTTTCTCCTGCGCTGTATGCCAGCTTCACCGTGTTATACAGGGTGAGCACAAAGTTGTAACAATTTATTACACCATAGCCGTTTGACATAGTAATTTACATTTGATGCCGTTACATAGATTAGTGTTACTATTTTCTTTTTTAACACCGCTTACGTTAGTAAACCTCAGCGTGTGCTCCCTTGGTAGCTCGGAGAATGTCGAGGCGGTATTCCAGTTCCCGCCAGGTGTTTCGTAACATGTGTTCTGTCACAGTAACCACAGTAGCTTGTATCCTAGCGTTCAGTTCGTCGACGTCAGCAACTGGTGTGACGAAGACTCTGTCCTTGATATAGCACCAGAAAAAAAAAATTCAAGGGGCCTAATGTCTGGAGAGCGTGGTGGCCACGGTGTTGGACGGTTCCCTCCAGTCCACCGATCCGGAAATGTTTCATCCAGGAAATCACGCACTATCAAAGCTCCACAGTTAGAAGAATATCAGCCACGGATAATTTTCCAGCAAGATGGAGCACCCCCCCTCCCCCCACTCCCAATGGGCTTTGATAGTGCGTCATTTTTCTGTTGTTTCAAAATATAGGACACTGTGTGTGTGTGTGGGGGGGGGGGGGGGGAGGGAGGGGGGACGCGGATGGTTGAAGAGGCGTCCAGTATGTAATGCAGTACATTACATTTTTTTCTGAAAGCTGGATGATTTTGTTCGCAATTCTAATGCGCCATATCATTCTCCATTATTTTGGCTACAAAACCCTGTTTTCAATATAACCGCCGTTCAAGCAACCGCCTTACGCCACCTTAATGGGAGGGCCTTATTCCGCATGGTACAGCTCCACTGGCGACGTCAGAGCCGACATCCTGAGTGTTCTGCTGTATCAGTAACTTCCCCACCATCCACGCCCTGCTTCCCGCGGAATGTGTCCTCAGTTGCGCCGTACAGAAACTGTTGATGGTCTTCCGCTAGGCGTCGGAGGCACGCCTTTGAGTGCCCCAGCTGCTGGAAGTGTGTCCACTACCAGCTGAGGCGTCCGGGTGAGCTGCGAGGTGTTTGATCGCAATCCGCCGCCTCGGACGAGAGTGTCCGCACGTTCCAGCACTGCAGGCCGGCCGGCACGCGGCAGGTGGGGCAGGTTCGCGCCACCTAGCCGCGATGGCGACAGACGCCTCGTGTAACGACTCACTGTGCTTCATTCCCAGGTTTCCGTGGCCATTTTGCAAGCGTCTGTGAATATGTGCTACACTCTGGCGTATTCGATGACAGCTCTGTGCTGGGAAGCCACCTGCGCTACAGACGCCATTTTGAAGGCTACGTAGGGCGCCGTCATCTACCGGAACTTCATGAAACCGTAGAGGCTGAAGCGGGAATATTCCACGATGTCCGCACCATAGGAGCCGAAGCGATGGTATTCCCCGAACTCTGCATTTTTTCAACCGAAAATGGCCGAGAGCAAAATGCGTAGCACTACTTGTTCAATGCCAACCGCACATCTACATCTACAGGGAGAGTCACTAATGCGACCTACAATAGCTCTGAAAGTATGGTAGTAGCTGAAAACTTTATAGGGCAAATGTTGCATGGGACAACGCGAGCCATAATATGACGTCGGTTTTTTGTTGCTAGGTGGGGTCCCGTCAGAGATATAAAGGTCAACTTTTTTTTTCTTTTTAATGGGATGCTATAGTTTGCTAATTTTTTTCTGATAGTGGCTCTCGAGACGAATCCAATGATGTGTGATAGTACGGTCTTTGGAGGTCAATGAAGGTCAAAAAGATGGCATAAATGTCCATTTACAGAAAGTGTTCGAAGTGATGACCATTGGTATCAGTGCAGTGCAGCAATTTTCTTATCATGGATTGAGTGGTATTCCCTCTCACTTCGGCATTTATCGAAACACATGCTCTGACAATTGTCTCACCTATATCGTGCAAACAGTAAATATTCGTCGAATTCAGAGTACCCATCTAATGTACCATCCGAAGGTTTCGCAATACAATACTAATCGGAACAGTAAGACTAGTCGAATCAAGCGAATTTGAATGAGGTATTCCTTCGAAGAACAAGTCGATATGCTTCTCATTTACGGAGAATGCAAACGAAATTCAGTGAGAGCTAGAGACTTATACGCTGAAAGATATCCTCAACGTACTCACCCCAGACGTCGTACATTTAAATATGTGTGTGATAAATTCAGAACAACTGGATCTTTAACGGATCGGCAACTTATACGGGAAAGGAAAGTTACTAACGAGGAAACGTAAATTGGTACTCTTACCACTGTGGTTTGAGATCCTTGTGTTAGATCTCGTCATATCGCAAGGGAATCTGGCAAGAGGCAAAATAGTGTCGTTCGTGTTCTGCATCGCCATAAATATCAACCTTACCATATCAGTCTCCACCAAGAATTAACTGGTAAGGATTGTATGCACTACTGTTATTTCTGCCGATGGGCTCAACTTCAGATTCAGAAGGATGACACATTTATTAATTTGATTTTATTTACTGACGAGGCTACATTCATGAACCATGAAGTGTTAATTTACATAACATACATTATTGGGCAACTGAAAATCCATGTAGGCTGCGGCAAGTTGCACACCAAAAACTGTAGTCGGCTAATGTATGGTGTGAGATTCTGGTGGACAGAATTATAGGCCGCTATTTCATCTAAGGAAGTCTTAATGGTAGAAGTACACCTCATTTCTGCAAGGAACATTAGATCTGTTATTCGAAGAAATACTTTTAGGAACACGGAACAGAATGTGGTATCTACACGATGGGTGTCTGGCATATTTTTCGCTGATGGCTAGAAATGAGTTGCAGAGACAATTCCCAAATCGTTGGATTGGACGCGGAGGAGATGTCGTGGCCGGCTCGTTCGCCAGACTTGACGCCTCTGGATATTTTCTCGTAGGGTTTCGTAAAAGTCACTGTTTATAAAGACATTCCAAATACACATGAAGATATGCGAGAGAGAATTGTCAGAGCATGTGCTTAGAAAAGTGCCGATATGATAAGGAATACCACTCAAACCACGATAAGAAGATTGCAGCACTGCATTGATACCAATGGTCATCACTTCGAACAGCTTCTGTAAATTGACGTTCATGCCACCTTTGTGACGTTCGTTGACCTTCAAATGGTTCTGAGAACTATGGGACTTAACTTCTAAGGTCATCAGTCCCCTAGAACTTAGAAATAATGAAACCTAACTAACCTATGGACATCACACACATCCATGCCCGAGGCAGGATTCGAACCTGCGACCGCAGCGGTCGCGCGGTTCCAGACTGAAGAGCCTAGAACCGCTTGGGTGACCTTCAAAGACCTTACTGTTACACATCATTGGATTCGTCTCAATAGCCGCTATCTGAAAATAAGTACCAAATTATACTATCCCAATAAAAAAACCAAAAAAAAAAAAAAAAACTCCGAAGCGACCCCATCTAGCAACAAAAACCCAACGTCATATTGTGACTCCCATTGTCCCATGGAACTTTTGTCCCACAAACTTTACAGCTTCTATCATACTTTCGGAGTTATTCTTGGTGGCAATAGTTAGTGACTCAATCTGTATACGCCGGAAGGTGTGGCCGAGCGGTTCTACGCGCTACAGTCTGGAACTGAGCGACCGCTACGGTCGCAGGTTCGAATCCTGCCTCGGGCATGGATGTGTGTGATGTCCTCAAACAAATCTGTGACGAATTATGCTGTCCTTTCTTATATTTCTTCAATTCACTGTTAGTGCTATCCCCTACAGTTCCCACATGGTTGAGCAATATTCTAGACTGGATCGCACAAGAGATTTGTAAGTAATCTCCTTTGTAGACTCATTGCAGTATTCTACCAATAAATCGAATTCTATCACCTGGTTTACACACGACTGAGGCTATGTGATCGGTCCATTTTACATCCGTAGAGTGTTACACCCAGATATTTGCTTGCGTTGGCTGATTCCAAGCGTGAATCATTGATTTTATAGTCATAGGATACTAAGATTTTTCGTTTTGTGAAGTGCACAATTTTAAAATTCTGATCATTTACAGCAAGTTACCAATATGTGCAACACGTTGAAACCTTACCATGATCTAACTGAATATTTATGCAGTTTCTCTCAGATGGTATTTTATTATAGGTAACTACACTGGGTAGATCACGTAACTAATGAGGAAGTAGTGAATAGGAGTGGGGAGAAGAGGAGTTTGTGACACAACTTGACAAGAAGAAGGGATCGGTTGGTAGGACATGTTCTGAGGCATCAAGGGATCACCAATTTAGTATTGGAGGGCAGCGTGGAGGGTAAAAATCGTAGAGGGAGACCAAGAGATGAATACACTAAGCAGATTCAGAAGGATGTAGGTTGCAGTAAGTACTGGGAGATGAAGAAGCTAGCACGGGATAGAGTAGCATGGAGAGCTGCATCAAACCAGTCTCAGGACTGAAGACCACAACAACAACTACAGCTTCTGCAAAGAGACTGATTTTACTACTGACATGTGTACAAGGTCATTAATGTACAGCATGAACAGCAAGGGTCCTAACACGCTCCCCTGGGGCACACGCGAAGTAACTTCTGCACGTGACGATGACTCTCCATCCAAGATAACATACTGCGTCCTCCCTACCAAGAAATCCTCAAAATTCGCATTCAACTCAAAAAATTCGCCTGATACTCTATATTATCGAAATTTTGACAATAAGCGTAGAAGTGGTACAGAGTCAAACGCTTTTCAGAAATCTAGAGATACTGCATCTATCTGACTGCCATGATCCAAAGTTTTCAGTATGTCATGTGAGAAGAGTGGGAGCTGGGTTTCCCATGATGGATGTTTTCGGAATCCATGCTGGATGGTGTGGATGAGGGAGGTCAGTCTGTCCACGGTACATTATTTTTTAGCTCAGAATATGGTCTAAGGTTCCACAAAGAACCGATATCAGGGGTACTTAACGGTAGTTTTATGGATTTCTTCTATCACCTCTCTTGCAAACAGGCGTGACCTGTGCTTTCTTCCAACTACTGAGCACGTTTTCTTGTTCGAGGGATCTACGATACATTATAGTTATAAGGGAGGCTAACTCAACCGAAAATTCGGTATACACCCCGATAGGGATTCCAAAGGTTCCTTGAGCTTTCTTCGGTTTTAACGGTTTCAGGTGTTTCTCAACACTACTGTAGGTTAGTACGAGGATTAAGCTGGGGAACTTTTATCCAAAGGAATACTTGAAAACGGAGTGAAGCATTTCAGTTCTCGCTGTGCTATCCACAGTTTCAGTTCCTGTCTCACTCGCGATTGACTGGACTCTAACATTGGTGCCACTAACAGCCTTTACTTACGAGTGAAAGTGCTCTGTGGTTTGTAAGAGATTGCTTGAAAAGTTGCAGTCCGCGACGCCACTCGCGATATTACAGACAACATAACAAACAGAATCACGCTTCTGTTTCGGACACTGTTGCAATCACGAGCTTTTCTGAAGAGGACGTCACTGGGGTTACCGTCATCTAAACCACAAAAACATGGAAGAGAAGAGGAAGTAGTGGATGCACTCGTAGAGTGCAATAACTATCAAGCACAGTTCGGCTGTGGTTTCTTGTGAGGTCCCTCAGCACCAGCTGTTACCCCTGTGTGTACCCATTAAGGAGCTTCAACTACTTTCCAATGCGATCCACCAATGAGGGTTGTTTCAGCGTCGTATTAGGTTCAAAATGGTTCAAATGGCTCTGAGCGCTATGGGACTTAACTGCTGAGGTCATCAGTCCCCTAGAACTTAGAACTACTTAAACCTAACAAACCTAAGGACATCACACATCCATGCCCCAGGCAGGATTCGAACCTGTGACCGTAGCGGTCGCGCAGTTCCAGACTGTAGCGCCTAGAATCGCTCGGCCACACCGGCCGGCGTCGTATTAGGAGTCACATCATCTGTTGTATTGGATCAGTGAGATGGGTGCCTTAGCGCTGCATATTTGAAAATAATCGTAAAATGTTTTTGGATTTGTGTAAACTGCCAACCATTCAAAAAAGCAACACCCATGAAGGTGGCATGCGACAAACTTGTGGTTGGCATGATGTGTACTAGGATGCTAAATGTAGTATGTTGATGGTAGCGTATTGGAGTACATAGGTCTACCGGCAAATACACGACGCACAACGAAGGAATTATCAGAATGTAACGGAAATTCATAGATGTGTGCATGTACAGACAGACAAATGTTCACAATTTCAGAAAAAAATGGGTGATTTGTTCAAAAGAAAGAGTTTCGGAAATCGAACAAGTTGGTAATGTGTTGGTCCACCTCTGTGCCTTATGCAGGCGGTTATTTGGCTTCGCATCGAATGACAGATTTGTTCTTTCTGATGGATATCGTGCCGTATTGTGTCCAATTGGCGCGTTGTATCGCCAAAATTCCATGTTGGTTGGAGGGTCCTGGCCGTAATGGTCCAAACGATCTCAATCGGGCTGCTATGCAGCGACCTGCCTGGCCACGGTCTGGACTCGCATTCGGGAGGACGGCGGTTCAATCCAGCTTTCGGCCATCCTGATGTAGGTTTTCCGTGATTTTCCTAAACCTCTCCAGGAAAACGCCGGGATGGTTCCTTTCAAAGGGCACGGTCGATCCCCTTCCCCATCCTTCCCTAATCCGATAAGACCGATGACCTCACTGTCTGGTCTTCTCCCCCAAACAACCCAAGCCCCTGGGCATGGTAGGGTTTGGCATGTACAAAGACAAGCAGTAGAAAGTCTCACCGTGTGTCAGCGGGCTTTATCTTGCTGAAATGTAAGCTCAGGATAGCTTGTAATGAAGTGCAAAAGAAAACGGGATAAAGAGTATCGTAGACATATCGCGGATGACAGCCAAAGGAAGCTACGTAATGAAGCGACACTGCAGACAGCCAGTCGTGGTGGTCAGGCCGCGCGGCAGGCTACAGTCACGACAGTATCCCGCCGCTGCCCCACGCGTATTCGCTGGTCATCGCACCTGAATTCGAAGCGTGATTCACCACCGAAGACAAATTTACTCCATTCAGCGAGATTCCAGGCCACAGATACGTCTGGAGATCTGAACAGCTGTGGGATACCATCCCGACTGGCGCCCACCATATGGCCCGACAGCCATGAGTGATCGTGTGGGGCGCCACTCCTTCCACAGTAGCACCCCTATCATTGTTATTGGCGGCACCCTCAAAGCACAGTGGTACGTCGGTGACATTCTACGGCCCATTGTTACTGAACCGTGAATCTACTTTCAAAAGCTTTTCTTAAAGAATTTACTTTATTTACTAGCGATTCACCAAGAACATTAACACTTTTAATCACACTAGGTGAGCGTGGAAGTAGTTGCCTCCAAGTAACTGATGGAAAATGAAATTACCTTGAACAAATGTGAATTTTATTCCTAAAAGCCTTTTCAAAAACGGATTTAAAATTACAATCAGAAAGCACCCTCTAAATATCAAGTTACAATTATTCAGAGGTAGAATAACAAAATATTTTTTGTTACAGTATGAGCCTTCGGGCGGAGAAGCTTGCTGCTCCCTTTCAACACGGCCGTAGTCACGACCGGTCACAACGACCTCTGAAAGACTACACTGGTAGAAATCTGCAACACACCAGATTACTTTAAACTAAAAAAATTTAACAACTCACACAAACACGTAAACTATGCACCCCGTAAGAGGGATGGAAATGGTGCAAACACACTAAGAAGTTATTTGCCACCAAAACTGCAATTTGTTTTTAAAAGGGCTCTTATGGTCTAAGGGTGGCAACTTTACAAAAAATGACTGTTTAAATAAAACCAATGAAATACACACTTACATAATGTGTACAACATGCTCTACATTACACATATACTGCCTAGTAAGATGATAGGCAAGATAAAAACATATTTCAGGAATTCGGCCTTTACCTTAATTCTATAAATTCGTTAACACCGAATCCGACAAACATGACAGAGGCAGCTATTAACGTCCGACAGAGAGACACACACATTGACTGCCTAACAAATGCGGACGAGAGACAGACGAGCAAGCTGTGGACGAGAGACTGACCAAGAAAACAAGTAGAATTTAACAAGTAGATGAAACAACCTACCCCCAACCACTTAACTTCTAATAAACTGCGATTTCTGGCGAAGTCCTGGCGCAGCACCCCCAAATCGCTCTCCCGAACCGTCCGCTGCCAGCCGCTTCAACGGACGCAGGAAGGCGCCCCGATCTCCCGTCTCGCGGCGTCGCAGCTCGCCCCGGCCAGCCCGATGTCGTGGTTTCGCTCCTGTTGCTCTCGTGTCGGCCGCGAAGCCACTACCCCTTTCTATACGGCGCTGTCCACTGGACTCACGTGGGGGCCTCACATGCGCCGACGCTCAAGGCGGACAAGTCATCTCGTGTCCCAGTGTGCGACCGACCAACCGACCGATCCAAGCGCCAATGGCCGTTGCCCGAGCAACTCGAGCAGACTGACGGCCTAATGCGCAGACTCAGAATCAAGGACTCAGCCCCGACGGGGCAACCACTAGCTGAGTTCTGTTACTGGCCGACTGGCAAGACTTTTTCTGGCTTTAGAGTTTGATCCAAACGACAGACTTACTAGGACTCCGACGACAGACAGACGCTAACTGCCGCACAAATGCAAACGAGAGACAGACCAGCAACTGGTGACGCGAGACTGACCCAGACTCACTCCGACTGACCGACTGACTAGACTCGCCGAGACTGACCCCCTGGCGAGCTCATAGCGCCCTTTAAATGCACGTGAACAGGCAGCGTTTCCGCTTTCCCACCAGAGGGAGACACCAAAGTTGCGATTGCCACAGCGGCGCCACCGCCAGAAACGGAGCGCGACTGCTTCACACAACGCGCTGCGGCGCGCTCTTCAAAGCAGCAGTTTTTTACCACGGCTCAGTTACTACGGCTTGGCATCGTGCTTACCAAAGTCTTCCTTGTCCAGCAAGGTCGCCGGATCGCTGCCCGACTGAGAACGTTCGGAACATTATGGACAGGATCGCCCAACCATCTTGCGACTTTGACAATCTAGGGCGCCAACTGGACAGTGGCTTCGCTCCAGGAGGACATTCAACAACTCTTTCACGCATGCCTAGCCAATTAACTGCTTGCGTAAGGCTCAGAGGTGGATTTTTAACGACTTGCTCAATTTGTGAGGTCCTGTCTCTTGACCAGACCATAAAATATTTTTTTGAATTTGTAATAATTTGTTTGTACGTGTATATCACCTCTACTGATTTGCGTCCCATTCGGATAATTCCTTCGTGGTGTGTCATGTACATGGCGGTAGACCTATCTACCCCAATGGTTCCTTCCTTCGTGGTGCGTCGTTTTTCTTTTCTTTTTTCTCTCTTGGAATGTACATTCTGCATACAGTGTGTCTAAAAAAGCTATCACGTATTCCTACAGGAGTAACGTTGGTCAAAGCTAGAAAAAAATTCCATTATCATATGTCCATGTAGCACCAGTTGGGGTATGGGGCGGTTTATTTGTGTTGAGTAGTGTGTAATTACAACAAAGGAGGGTTTCACAAGAGATGGCTCAGTACATTACCGCAATACGCAAGAGTGGGCAGTTTCAAGTCCTCGACCAACCGTGGAGGTGAGGCCACAGGATCGCTTCAGTCTATGAACAGAAAATGTGGATGGCAGACTCGTAGGACCACACGCTTTACCATAGAGATTAACTGGTACTGTCGATCACCGATTTCTGTGCTACTCCAGAACGCTGCCATTACTCAAAGACAACGACTGTGATTTATGGACGACACTGAATCACCCAATCTTTTGCAGATCGTGCGACAATACCTCCCCTCACGTTTTGTAGCGTGTAAGACAGTCAAAAATGGCTCTGAGAACTATGGGACTTAACTTCTGAGGTCATCAGTCCCCTAGAACTTAGAACTACTTAAACCTAACCAACCTAAGGACATCACACACACCCATGCCCAAGGCAGGATTCGAACCTCCAACCGTAGCGGTCGCGCAGTTCCAGACTGTAGCGCCTAGAACCGCTCGGCCACTGCGGCCGGCTCGATCACATGCCTCGCTCAGACAACCCAAAGGCTACTACTGCAGTGGATGACCGCTATCTATAGATTATGGCTCGGAGGATCCCTGACAGCAACGCCACCATACTGAGCAATTCTTTTCGTGCAGCCACAAGACGTCGTGTTACGACTCAAACTGCGCGCAATAGGCTGCATGATGCGCAACTTCACTCCACATGTCCATGGCGAGATCCATCTTTGCAACCACGACACCATGCAGAACGGTACAGATGGGCCCAACAACATACCGAATGGACCACTCAGGATTGGCATCACGTCCTCTTCACCGATGAGTGT
Source organism: Schistocerca americana (assembly GCF_021461395.2). Lineage (NCBI taxonomy): Eukaryota > Metazoa > Arthropoda > Insecta > Orthoptera > Acrididae > Schistocerca > Schistocerca americana. The sequence goes on along the minus strand of NC_060127.1, from coordinate 208,170,937 downwards.
CGCGTATGCCTTCAACGAGACACTCGTCGGAGACGTGTTTGGAGGCAACCTGGTCAGGCTGAACGCCTTGGACACGCCGTCCAGCGAGTGCAGCAAGGTGGAGATTCCCTGCTGTTCTGGGGAGGCAGTATGTGCGGCCGACGTACACCGCTGGTCGCCATGGAAGGCGCCGTAACGGCTGTACGATACATGAATGCCATCCTCCAACCGCTAGTGCAACCGTATCGGCAGCATATTGGCGAGGCGTTCGTCTTCATGGACGACAATTCGCGGCCCCGTTGTAATGACTTCCTTCTGGATAATAAAAATAAAATGTCGTCTGGCTAGGACCTCCCGTCGGGCAGACCGTTCGCAGGGTGCAAGTCTTTCGATTTGACGCCACTTCGGCGACTTGCGCGTCGATGGGGATGAAATGATGATGATTAGGACAACACAACACCCACTCCCTGAGCGGAGAAAATCTCCGACCCAGCCGGGAATCGAACCCGGGTCCTTAGGATTGACATTCTGTCACGCTGACCACTCAGCTACCGGGTACGGACTTCTGGATAATGACATCACTCGACTATGGTGACCAGCATGTTCTCCAGACATGAACCATATCGAACATCCCTCGGTTCAAATAGCTAAGCAGTATGGGACTTAACATCTGAGGTCATCAGTCCCCTAGACGTAGAACTACTTAAACCTAAATAACCGAAGGACATCACACACATCCATATCCGAGGCAGAATTCGAACCTGCGACCGTAGCAGCAGCGAGGTTGCACACTGAAGCGCCTAGAACCGCTCGGCCACAGCGGCCGGCGAACATACCTGGTATAGATTAAAAAGGGTTGTTTATGGACGACGTGACCCACCAACCACTGTGTAGGGATCTACGCCGAAGAGCCATTGTGGAGTGGGGCAATCTGGACCAACAGCGCCTTGATGAACTTGTCGATAGTATTCCACGACGAATACAGGGATACATCAGTGCAAGAGGACATGCTACTGGGTATTAGAGGTACCGACCGGTGTGTACTGCATTCTGGACCACCACCTCTGAGGTCTCGCTGTATGGTGATACAACATGCAATGTATTGTTTTAATGCGCAAGAAATAGGGCGGGATCGATGTTTATGTTGATCTCTTTTCCAGTTTTCTGTACAGGTTCCGGAACTCCCGGAACCGAGGTGATGCAAAACTTTCTTAGATGTGTGTGTTTCTGAAGGCAGAAATTCGAAGATGACTGTTACTACGTCAAGAGAAGATATCCGCGTCACGTCCACAAATGTTTCGTGTCGCGACGAGAACAACTGCTCTCACACAGTTCATTTCGGCGTTTTTGAAGCCCCTTTCTACGGGCCAGTGGTATTACTGTAATTTACAAGACTCAGTGACTTGCTCCTGATTAACTTGTGTCTTGTAAATAAATATGGTAATGAATTTGTGTGCTGTAACGACTCATTACCTAAACACACGCACTTTAGTTGTTCGGGCGGTTTCTTCCTATAACCGCTCAGAGAGTTTCTTGTGCGATGGATTGCTGTAGGAGTTCCTGTATCATGGCCTCCCCGTTCACTGCACCTGAGTCCGTTGGATTTCTTCCTATGGGGACATTCAAAGATAGCGTGGCAGAAGCAGCCCAAATACAGGTTGTATGAAAAAGAGTGATCCGATTTGGCACGTCAATATTTCTGAAACTAATAAATATATACAATGAAATTTATATTTTTATGAATGGGAAACTCAGATTCTTTCGTAGCTTTTCATAGGTGTTCAATATGCCCCCCTTGAGATGCACGGCATTTGTAAATGTGGTATTCAAATTGTTCCCACACTGAAGCGAGCATGTCTTCAGTTACAGCTTCCGCAGCTGCTGTTACGCGGTGTCTCAGTTCATTCATTGTTGTTTATAACATAGGCACATCAACAGTCTTTTATGATCCCACACAACAAATAATGACATACATTCAGTTCCGTCCGGTGACCTTGGAGGGGTGACTCATTTGATCCCGTGCGACCGATCCATCGTTCAGTAATCCGCCCGGCGATTTGCCTTTACACAAACAACCTGCTCCTCAGAATTTTTCGTGCCATCGTCTAATGTCCTGTTCTGCAGAAGGATCCACACCGCATCTAGCACGAAAGTCACGCTGAACAGTTACTACTGACGCGCACTGTGTAAAACGTAGAACACAAAACGCTTTCTGTTGTCACGACATAATTTCTACTAGAACTGATGTGGGCGCACACTGCTGCTACCTATCGGGAACCACGTAAAACTCGAATGTTTGCTTTTTTCAACAGTAAATTGTTCACGCACGTATGTCACATAACACAATAGTTATGATTCCTTTTTAATCGGATGATTCTTTTCGACGCACCCTGTATTGAGCAGCCAGCTGGCGCTCACTTGTCGCCGATCACTAGAGTGAGACGGACGTTGACTGTTTGTCTCTTCTCTGAGAAGAAACCAAAGCCAAAAAAGTCTTCCTATACTTCTGGAAAGGCACACAAAGGACTTACTTAAAATTATTTTAACGGTCCCCGAAAGCACAGGGATCGTTTGATTTTAGCTATACAAGAACGTTAATCCAATTATTTGATATCCTTTTGGAAAATGTCATGAGACCTCCATTTTGAAGCAATGAATTTTTTCGTCTATAGCTCGCAAATAAAAATTTATGAATACAATGAAGTATAGATACTATAATTCATTGTCGGAGACATGGTGATTGATATGTCTGAAAATTTAATGTGTCCTTGTATAGGAAGTAGTTTAATAAACAGCAAAAGAATCTTTTGGCTACCGACCGTCTCGGGCTATGTGGATTATAGAACGCACGTTTAACATTCTGGCAAATAAATTGAGATGTTCTAGAAGAATTTGCAATTGCTGTAATTAAAACAGGTTTTGTTTTGCATACTTAAGTCTGAGAAAGAGACCACTATAAATGTGAAGACACGTTTTATGTAACTCCAAAGCTGGAAATTCCCAAACGTCTCACAAGCAGAGGGAATCGATCATCAGTGCATATGGATTTATTGTGGGTTATTTTGCAAATAAAAACTCGCTAGAATAGCAAAATTGAATTGCACTGGGGGAATAATTATGTATTTCAGTTAGATTGTAAAGGGTGTAAGAGGTATAAGCAGAGATTTTTTATATATTGTACCCTAATATGTAGATACACCAGTGTGTTGATTGTTTTTTTTCTCTGTGTCGGACAGTCTTGCCACAAACACATCACATCATGTACTAAACGATGTTTTCTGCATGGTCGTAACTTCAGTAAGCGGACTAAGCCTCCAGTATATAATAACCACTTTGCGCGGTGGTCTAGCGGTTCAGGCGCTCAGTCCGGAACCGCGGGACTGCTACGGTCGCAGGTTCGAATCCTGCCTCGGGCATGGATGTGTGTGGTGTCCTTAGGTTAGTTAGGTTTAAGTAGTTCTAAGTTCTAGGGGACTGATGACCACAGAAGTTAAGTCCCATAGTGCTCAGAGCCATAACTATTTTGCATCCATGCCTCCAGACAACACCTCATCTACTGCCCAGGGCAAAATTAATGTTGATGACTTGGGTTGCTCCATGTACCTGGAGGTACTAACAAACCTGAAAACATACTATTCCTAATAGATATAATTATTAGCCTGCAAATCAAGTAAATACTGATGTAATGGTGTTCAGAACACTGTCCTCAGTCACTAATAAAAATATCTGCACTTATGTACATTACACGTTGTATAGGTGTTTTGCCCTCAATGTGAATTATTTTATTTCTTGTTAAGTGTGCAGTGATACCCTGTTCTCCCATATTGTAACTATTATACAACGTTATATCGTAAAAAATGAATCATCGAATTCATTCTTTTCACTTTTTGTCATTGTTTTTCCTCGTACATCAGATTCTAAATTTTCTGCTATCTTCTTCTCTTCACATCCCAATCACTGAATTCTGCACAAGACACCTCCCGGAATGCTTTTTTTTGCTTTCAATTCGATCAACAAATTTCTCTGTATCTTAAGTCATTTTCTTTCAGGATAGAAACAACGTCTGGCTGTCTTGGCAAGTGTGCCCAGATTGATGGCGGCCACATGCACTGAAGTGATAAAAGTTACGGGGTAGCGATATGAGCGTATACGGACATCAACAATACTGGACACACAAGTTAGCGCCTGTGCAGAATACTTTTTGCGCAGACGGCAGGAGACACGTGGTGGTGGTGGTGGTGGTGGTGGGGGTTGCGAGCAGGTGCTGTAAGGATGGTGCCAAGCGCTGGAGGGGAAGGAAGGGCCATTCCAAACTCTAGCCTACGCTCATATTTTTCTAAATGTTAAGTGGAGTCCCTCCGAGCGTACACTTGCATTGTGACCATCCAAAACGATCTAATGTCAACTCTGCTTTCATCTACATCTACGTGATTACTGTGATATTCACAATTAAGTGCCTGGCAGAGAATTCAATGAACCACCTTCAAGCAGTCTCTCTGCCGTGCCACTCTCGAACGGCACGCGAGAAAAACGAGCTCTTAAATTTTTCGGTGCGAGCCCTGATTTCTCTTATTTTATCGTGATTATCATTTCTCCCTATGTAGGTGGGTGCCAACAGTATGTTTCCGCAATCGGAGAAGAAAACTGGTGATTGAAATTTCATGAGAAGATTCCGTTGCAACGAATAACACCTTTGTTTTAATGATTGCCACTCCTTTTCACGTATCATGTCTGTTGCAGTATCTCCCCTATTTCGCGATAATACAAAAAGGAACCGCCCTTATTTGAACTTTTTCAGTATCATCCGTCAGTCCCACCTGATGCGGATCCCACACCACACAGCAGTACTCCAGAATAGGGCGGACAAGTGTAGTGTGTAAGCAGTCTCTTTAGTAGACCTGTTGCACCTTCTAAGTGTTCTGCCAATGAATCGCAGTCTTTGGTTGGCTCTAACTACAACATTATCTATGTGATCGTTCCAACTTAAGTTACTTGTAATGTAATCCCTAAGTATTTTATTGAATTTACAGCCTTCAGCTTTGTGAGACTTATCGCGTAATCGAAAGTTAGCGGAGTTCTTTTAGTACTCGCGTGAATAACTTCATACTTTTCTTTATTCAGGGTCAATTGCCACTTTTCGCAACACACAGATACCTTATCTAAATTATTTTGCAATTTGTTTCGGTCATCTGATGACTTCAGAAGACTGTAAATGACACCATCATCTAAAAATAATCTTAGAGGGCTACTCACGTTGTCTCCTAAGTCGTTAATATAGATCAGGAACAATAAAGGACCTATAACACTTCCTTGCGGAACGCCGGATATTACTTCTGTTTTACTCGATAACTTTCCGTCTATTACTACGAACTGTGACCTTACTGACAGGAAATCACGAATCCAGTCGCACAACTGAGGCGATGTTCCATAGGCACGCAGTTTCGTTAGAAGACGGTTGTGAGGAACGGTGTCGATAACCTCCTCAAGATCTAAAAATATGGAATCAATTTGACATCCCCTGTCGACAGCACTCTTTACTTCATGAGTACAAAGGGCTAGTTGTGTTTCACAAGAACGATATTTTCTGAATCCGTGCTGACCATGTGTCAGTAAATCGTTTTCTTCGAGGTACTTCACAATGTTCGAATACAGTATATGTTCCAAAACCCTACTACAAATCGAAGTTACTGATATGGGCCTGTAATGCAGCGGATTACTCCTATTTGCCTTTTTTGGTATTGGTGTGACTTGAGCAATTTTCCAGTCTTTAGGTACGGAACTTTCTGTGAGCGAACGGTTGTGTATAATTGCTAAATATGGAGCTATTGCATCTGCATACTCTGAAAGGAACCTTACTGGTATACCATCTGGACCGTAAGTTTTGATTGGTATCTAAAAAGAATTCCGCCGAAAATACAGCATTTTATTTTCGACTGCCTTGTTAACCATTTGTAACTTCAGAGAAGTGTCACAAGTGGCGAATTTTGAGTAAAGCCTACATATATCTCTTGTTGCTTTTGCCAAAACACAGTGACGTTTACAATGTCTCGCCTCGTTAACATGTTGTGCAGACACAGTTGTGAGGGGATTCTGAAACAGTGGTCTATTAAGTTTATTAAGTGAGATAGTGAGGAAACGTAGGGCCAGTATCTTACGAAAAAGCACATCCTCGGTACAAAATAAATGTGTAATGTCTTCACTTACGTTGCTTCAAAACTCACAGCATTTCTCACCAGTTGTCGATGTCCCTTAAAAATTACATTCTTCCATCGAAAGACTGTTGGTAGATAGTGGAGCTAGGCGTAATAACTGTATGGCAAAATGCTCTCCTCTTTGGGTGCTATCATTGCGATATCTCGAACTTTTTATGCAGAAATTTGTCCGCCGCAGGTAGCTGAGTGGTCAGCACGACAGAATGTCAACGCTAAAGGCCCAGGTTTCATTCCAGGCTGGGCCGGAGATTTTCTCCGCTCAGGGACTGGGTGTTATGTTGTTCTAATCATCATCATTCATACCCATCGACGCGCAAGTCGCCGAAGTGGCGTCAAATCGAAAGACTTGCACCAGGCGAACGGTCTGCCCGTCGGAAAGCCCTAGTTACACATTCACATGCAGAAATTTGAGGACATTGAGATTGCGGATATTTCACTCTGGTTTTATCGCTGGCTCGGTGCGATCGCAAATAAGATACGTTTTCTCGAGATTGATGCCAGGTAGACCTCCACCCAAATCTAAAAAATTTAATATCTTAACAGGTTCAAATGGCTCTGAACACTATGGGACTTAACTTCTCAGGTCATCAGTCCCCTAGAACTACTTAAACCTAACTAACCTAAGGACATCACACACATCCATGCCCGAGGCTGGCTTCGAACCTGCAATCGTAGAGGTCGCGCGGTTCCAGACTGAAGCGCCAAGAACCGGTCAGTCACTACGGTCGGCATCAATATACACTACTGGCCATTAAAATTGCTACACCAAGAAGAAATGCAGATGATAAACGGGTATTCATTGGACATATGTATTATACTAGAACTGACATCTGATTACATTTTCACGCAATTTGGGTGCACAGATCCTGAAAAATCAGTACCCTGAACAACCACCTCTGGCCGTAATAACAGCCTTGATACGCCTGGGCATTAAGTCAAACAGAGCTTGCATGGCGTGTACAGGTACAGCTGCCCATGCAGCTTGAACATGATACCACAGTTCATCAAGAGTAGTGACTGGCGTATTGTGACGAGCCAGTTGCTCGGCCACCATTGACCAGACGTTTTCAGCTGGTGAGAGAGATCTGGAGAATGTGCTGGCCAGGGCAGCAGTCGAAGATTTTCTGTATCCAGAAAGGCCCGTAAAGGGCCTGCAACATGCGGTCGTGCATTATCCTGCTGAAATGTAGCGTTTCGCAGGGATCGTAACACATCTGAAATGTAACGTCCACTGTTCAAAGTGCCGTCAATGCGAACAAGAGGTGACAGACGTGTAGCCAATGGCACCCCATACCATCACGTCGGGTGATACGCCAGTATAGCGATGAAGAATACACGCTTGCTATGTGCGTTCACCGCGATGTCGCCAAACGCGGATGCGACCATTACGATGCTGTAAACAGAACCTGGATTCATCCGAAAAAATGATATTTTGCCATTCGCGCACCCAGGTTCGGCGTTGAGTACACCATCGCAGGCGCTCCTGTCTGTGATGCAGCGTCAAGGGTAACCGCAGCCATGGTTTCCGAGCTGGTAGTCGATGCTGCTGCAAACGTCGTAGAACTGTTCGTGCAGATGGTTGTTGTCTTGCATACGTCCCCATCTGTTGACTCAGGGATCGAGACGTGGCTGCACGATCCATTACAGCCACGCAGATAAGATGTCTGTCATCTCGACTGTTAGTGATACGAGGCCGTTGGGATCCAGCACGGCATTCGGTATTAGCCTCCTGAACCCACCGATTCCATATTCTGCTAACAGTGATTGGGTCTCGACCAACGCGAGCAGCAATGTCGCGATACGATTAATCGCAATCGCGATAGGCTACAATACGACATTTATCAAAGTCGGAAACGTGATGGTATGCATTTCTCCTCTTACGCGAGGCATCACAACGACGTTTCACCAGGCAACGCCGGTCAATTGCTGTTGGGGTGTATGAGAAATCGCTTGGAAATTTGCCTCATGTCAGCACGTTGTAGGTGTCGCCACCGGCGCCAACCTTGTGTGAATGCTCTGAAAAGCTAATCATTTGCATATCACAGCATCTTCTTCCTGTCGCTTAAATTTCGCGTCTGTAGCACGTTATGTTCGTGGTGTAGCAATTTTAATGGCCAGTAGTGTACTAGGTAAATTTCATGAGCAGCAACATAGCATGTAATATGCGCCAAACGCAAGATCAAAGCGACCCCTATTTTTCATTGCAAACTTTTTCGGATTTCATACTGTGGATTACTTCCACATAAATATCACAATAGTATGACCATTAACGAAATGATGGGCACATCATAATGAACCTGACACATAAAGCCACAAATAAAGCAGAATATAATTTTTTACCGAATAGTTTCTGTAAAATCGTTGGAGAAAGATTGCAGTCCGTGCGCCTCGATCCTGTCATCGCCGACCGGCGGAAAGATGGCAAACAATTGTCGGCCTCCCCTTCCGAACAAACGAATGAACTGCCTTAACGCTTTGGGTGAAAACTGGCCACAGTGCATCGCCTACCGTACCCTGCGCGGTGCATTGACGGAGCAGTCATCTGTAGTCAAGAATTCGTGGGAAAAGGTTTTGGAAGCGATTATTGCCTCACGGCGGGGATTAACAGACGCTTAATGGTAATTATAGCAGATGCATGGGTCATTTCATTTCGAAAATCGTTAGGTAATGTAACATTCCGAGATCCAAAGTGTCAAGAGTGTGCTGAGAATACTAAATTTCAGGGATTACCTCTCCGCACGGACAACGCTGCGACAGATGGCATTCACTTAAAGGTTTGTGTGGATGTGTCAGTGCTAACAGACAAGCAACGCAGCCTGGAACAGCAGCAGGAATCAATGTGGGACAAACGACGAACGTATCCATTAGGTTAACGCGACTATCACTCCCACGAAACTGTGATAAGTCTACATGGCTGCTAGGGCTTTCAGTGACACTCTCACACCCCTTAACGTTACCCTCAACATGTCTAACTACACAGAAAACATGGAGAGAAGGCAGTTGCTGGACTCACGCTATTCGGTGTTTCTCGGTTGCTCCGCACGGTACTAGTCAAAGCCGTGGCGTGGGTGCGTCTGGCACCGCTTGTTACGGCTTCTGCAGTACTTGTTAGCAGCAGACACAGTGGCTGCGCCAAAGACTCAGACGGCGTGGAGTTTCACGATTATTTATTGAACTTCCTTTACAATTTCACCCTCGTCGTCGCTGCCCAGGCCTGCGGATCCCTCCGCCTGGCTGCTGCTGGGCAGATTCTCCGACAATGCGCACAACGTGCGACACCGATCGCACTGGGGAGCCTCATGCCGCCAGTGATCTGCTGCAGCCAGGATGCCCTGTCACTGAGATAAACTCGTCGCCGTAAGGTCAGCTGCCGACACCTGCTGCACCGGCGGCTGGAAAGCCGTCAGTCGCGATGTCCGCCGTAAGGTCAGCTGCCGACACCTGCTGAACCGGCGGTGGAAAGCCGTCAGTCGCGATGTCCGCGACGTCCCATCATGGACGGACCACGCGCCATGGGCGGGGTTGCCGTGGAGTCCGGGCGTCAGTCCCCGGCGGCGCCTGTGACCGAGACCGCGCTGCAGCCGGTCCTGCTGGAAGTTCTCGCTGTAGTTAGTCAGCCGTGGGGCCGACCGGACTCGGGCCGACCTCCAGAGCTGAAGTCGACATCTGGCGGCGAACTGATGACTCCTGCAACCTGGAACAGATTCCTGAAATCGTCACCTACGAAGATTGAACATTCGGACATGGACCACGTCCGTCCTCAGATCCGAACTGCTTCATAATGGCTTCTGTCTGTTGCTGCCTGCGCTCCACTATTTATATCCGGCAGGAGGGCGTTTTTTACCCTCGGTGGTAGCTTTCTGTTATTACTCCCGCTGTGTATTGCAGCGTAACTTAGCGTGCTGGCCTCACTTCCCCTTACTCACACTCTCCAGGCGCTCAGTCTGTGTGCGTCCTTGCGCCAGCCTGTCGGCAGACTGCTGCTGTCAGCCGGGCTGTCTGTGCCGCACTCACTTCGCAACGCCTCGGTCGCCGGCGTGCCTCTGCTTTGCCATTCTCCACTGCGTGAGGCAACGCTTCCTACACGTGGCCGCAACGCAGGGTATGAGAGAAACCACTGCATCTCTGGGTTTGTGAGGACAGTAGCTTGAGTCACGGTATGTCGCACAGCTTTCATCTGGGAATTTGTGGGTTACAGAGTTTGAAATCCCTTAGTAATATTGTAATTGTATGCTGATAAGCCACAAATACAACTTACTAACTTTGGCGTTAATGGGCAGCAGACGACCGACGTGAGTGCCTTTCTTAACAGCACGACATCGCCTGCAGCGCCTTGACCACATGGGCTGGACGACTGGAAGAGCTGATGGTAGGTTTGAGTGTGGCGCCGGCTCCACGAAGCCATCGACCCCAGTTGTCAATAAGGCACTGTACAAGCTGCTGGTGGCTCCATGATGGTGTGGGCTGTGTTTACATGGAATGCACTGGGTCCTCTCCTACAACTGAACCGATCATTGACAGGAAACAGTTATCTTCGGCTCCTCGGAGACAATGTCATTGGGCCACAATTATTTGCGATTCTGACCATTCGAGCGAATGATTTGGCCACCCAGATGGCCTGACATGAACCCCACCGAGCTACGATGGGCCGTCATTGTTTTATTCGCTGCCGCAGCCACGCTGGCTATATTTATCAATAAGGTAACGCCCAAGTCGATAAAGAGGGTGACCGAGTGATAAGCAGACAAAGGTGAATTTCACCTCTGATCCACTGAAAACAGGAGGTGATGTGATGCCTGTAAGTCTGGCACGCCACCACTCGCTGGACACCACAGCTGATGAACTCTAGCATGAAGATGAAGCAGAGTGGAATGACGTACACGTACCTGTCCTCAGAGCTCATTACGACTCGCTGCGCAGTCGGTTAGAGCTATTGTTGGCAGATGTGTATATTACATTTCACATCTTGAACGTCAGAAATCACTCACAGTTTTAATCCTGTATCTTTCTGCTGTGATGTACCGGGTGATCAAAAAGTCAGTATAAATTTGAAAACTTAATAAACCACGCAATAATGTAGATAGAGAGGTAAAAATTGACGCACATACTTGGAATGACATGGGGTTTTATTAGAACAAAAAAAAAAGTTCACAAAATGTCCTACAGATGCGCGTCGTTTTGCGGTGATCGTGTGTTCAGCCGCCACTTTCCTCATGCTTGGCCTCCCAGGTCCCCAGACCTCAGTCCGTGCGATTATCGGCTTTGGGGTTACCTGAAGTCGCAAGTGTATCGTGATCGACCGACATCTCTAGGGATGCTGAAAGACAACATCCGACGCCAATGCCTCACCGCAACTCCGGACATGCTTCACAGTCCTGTTCACAACATTATCCCTCGACTTCAGCTATTGTTGAGGAATGATGGTGGACATATTGAGCATTTCCTGTAAAGAACATCATCTTTGCTTTGTCTTACTTTGTTATGTTAATTATTGCTATTCTCATCCGTCGTACATTTTTTGAACTTTTGTATTTTTTGATTCTAATAAAACCTCATGTCATTCCGAGCATGTGTGTGGATTTGTACCTCTCTATCTACATTATTCCGTGATTTATTCAGTTTTGAAACATATACTGACTTTTTGATCACCCGGTATACACACAATAACTAAAATTTCCTTTCATCAGTGACATGTTTATACACTATCTGCTTAAAATTATCCGCACAACTATTATTGTACATTAATATATGGTGCGTCTACCCATCACCTTTGTGACGGCCTGAACTGTGCTAGGGACACATTCACTCAGGTGTCTGAATGTCTTTGGAGGAAAACAGCTCCTCCTTCCGCAATAGCCGACTGGTGTCAGACACTGCTGCCTTCATCTACCTACACATGGATACTCTATAAAACACATTTAAGTGCCTGGCAGAGGGTTCATCGAGCCACCTTCACAATTACCTATTATTCCAGTTTCGTATAGCGCGCGGAAAGAACGAACGCCTGTATCTTTCCGTACGAGCTCTGATTTCCCTTATTTTACCGTGGTGATCGTTTCTCCCTATGTAGGTTGGTGTCAACAAAATATTTTCGCATTCGCAGGAGAATGTTGGTGATTGGAATTTCGTGAAAATATTCCGTTGCAACGGAAAACGCATTTCTTTCGATGATGTCTAGTCCAAATCCTGTATCATTTCAGCGACACTCTCTCGCATATTTCACGATAATGCAAAACGTGCTGCCCTTCTTTGAACTTTTTCGATGTACTCTGTCAATTCTGTCTGGTAAGAATCCCACACCGCTGAGCAGTATCCTAAAAGAGGACGGACAAGCGTAGTGTAGGCAGTCTCCTTAGTAGATCGTTATATTTTCTAAGTGTCCTGCCAGTAAAACGCAGTCTTTGGTAAGCCTTCCCCACAACATTTTCTATGTGTTCCTTCCAATTTAAGTTGTTCGTAATCGTAATTCCTAGGTATTTAGTTGAATGTACGGCCTTTAGATCTGACTGATTTATCGTGTAACCGAAGTTTAACGAATTCCTTTTAGCGCTCATGTGGATGACCCTACACGTTTCGTTCTTTAGGATCAAGAGCCAATTATCGCACCATTTAGATATCTTTTCTAAATCGTTTTGCAAATTTGTTTTGATATTCTGATGACTTTATTAGTCGATAAACGACAGAGTCATCTGAAAACAACGGTAGACAGCTGCTCAGATTGTCTCCCAAATCGTTTATATAGATAAGGAACAGCAAAGGGCCTATAACACTACCTTGGGGAGCGCGAGAAATCACTTCTGTTATAGTCGATGAATCTCCGTCAATTGCTACGAATTGTGACCTCTCTGACAGGAAATCACAAATCCAGTCACATAACTGAGACGATATTCCATAAGCACGCGATTTCACTACGAGCCGCTTGTGTGGTACGGCGTCAGAAGCCTTCCGGAAATCCAGAAGTACTAAATCGATGTGAAATCCCTTGTCAGTAGCACTCAACACTTCATGCGAATAAAGAGCTTGCTGTGTTTCACAAGAACGATGTTTTCTAAAACCATGTTGACTGTGTGTCAGTAGACCGTTTTCTTCGAGGTAATTCATAATGTTCGAACACAATATATGTTCCAGAATCCTGCTGCATATCGACGTTAACGATATGGTCCTGTAATTTAGTGGATTCCTCCTACTACGTTTCTGGAATATTGATGTAACCTGTGCAACTTTCCAGTCTTTGGGTACGGATCTTTCGCAGAGTGAACGGTTGTGTATGATTATTAAGTATGGAGCTAATGCATCAGCCTACTCCGAATGGATTCTAATTGGTATAAAGTCTGCACCAGAAGACTTGCTTTTATTAAGTGATTTAAGTTGCTTCACTACTCCGAGGATATTTACTTCTACGTTACTCATGTTGGCAGCTGTTCTCGATTCGAATCCTGGAATATTTACTTCGTATTTTTTCGTGAAGGCATTTCGGAAGGCTGTGTTTAGCAACTCTGCTTTGGCAGCACTGTCTCAGATAGTACCTCCATTGCTGCCGCGCAGAGAAGGCATTGATTGTTTCTTGCCGCTGACATACTTCACATACGACCAGAATCTCTCTGGAATTTCTGCCAAGTTTCGAGACCAAGTTTCGTTGTGCAAAATGTTATAAGCATCTCGCGTTGAACTCCGCACTAATTTTGCAGCTTTTGTAAAGGATCGCCAATCTTGGGGATTTTGCGTCTGTTTAAATTTGGCATGTTTGTTTGGTTGTTTCTGCTACAGTGTGCTGACTCGTTTTGTGCACCAAGCAGGATCAGCTTCGTCGTTTTTTAATTTATTTGGTATAAATCTCTGAATTGCTGCCCATACTATTTCTCTGAATTCAAGCCACAACTGGTCTACAGTTACATAATTAATTTGGAAGGAGTGGAGATTGTCTCTCAGGAAGGAGTCAAGTAAATTTTTATCTGCTTTTTTGAATAGGTATACTTTTCATTTATTTTTGGAGGATTTGGGTTTACAATATTCAATCTTGCTATGTCAACCCTGTGTGCACTAATCTCAGTAACGGTTTTGATGCTCGTTATTAACTCAGGATTATTTGTTGCTAAGAGGTCAAGCGTGTTTTCACAACCGTTTACTATTCGCGTGAGCTCATGAACTAACTGTTATAAATAATTTTCAGAGAATGCTTGTAGCACAATTTCGGAAGATATTTTATGCGTACCTCCGGAGTTAAACGTATTGGGTAAATTAAAGTCACTACCAACTATATGAGTTGGGTACGTGTTTGAAGTCAGACTCAGGTTTTCTTTGAACCTTTGAGCAACTGTATCTTCTGAATTGGGAGGTCGGTAAAAGGATCCAATTATTATTTTATACCGGTTGTCAACAACGATCTCTGCCAATACTAACTCACAGGAACTATCTACTTCAATTTCGCGACGAGATAAACTACTTCTGACAGCAACAAATACGCCACCGCCAATCGTGTTTACCCTATCCTTTCGGATCACCGTTAAGTTCTTCGCAAAAATTTCGGTTGAGCTTATATCCGGCTTTAGCCAGCTCTCAGTGCCTATAACGATTTGAGCATCAGCACTTTCTGTTAGCGCTTGGAGCACTGGTACTTTCCCAACACAGCTACGACAATTTACAACTATTTCAACGTTGAAACCTTTTTTATTAAAATTTGTAAGGGGTGATCAAAAGGTTTCCATTCTGGGGCCATACAATCCAGAATTGGTATCACAGTCAGGCAAAACCGTAATGATCATTTAGGCAATCTTCCCACCGAGGCAGCAGGTTGAAGGTATGCCTTCTGTGAAACGCTGTGTCCTGCTGCATGAAGAAGTCCATAACTGCCTGCTGCACATCCTTGTCTCTCCGAAGCCTTTTTTAAGGGACTGTAGGCGTGGTAATCGCATAAGGAGAGACCAGGACTACAGGGCAGGTAGTCACGACCGCTCACAACAACCTCTAAAAGACTAAACTGGTGGAAATCTGCAACACACCAGATTAATTTAAACTTAAAATTTTAACAACTCACACAAACATATTAACTATGCACCCTGTAAGAGGGATGGAAATAGTACAAACACTCACACAAAGAAATTATTTGCCACCAAAAGTGCAATTTGTTTTTAAAAGGCTCTTACGGTGGAAGGGTGTCAATTTTATAAAAAATGACTATTTAAATAAAACCGATGAAATTCAGGCTTACATAAAATGTACAAACATTCTCTACATTACACGTATACCGCCTCGCAAGAAGATAGACAACATAAAAACATATTTCAGTAATTCGGCTTTTACACCATAATTCTATAAATTCGTTAACACCGAATCCGACAAACATTAAGGTATGGCAGACAGACACTAACTGCCGAACAAATGCGGACGAGAGAAAGACGAGCAAGCTGGGGACAAGAGACTGACCAACAACACAAGTAGAATTTAACAAGTAAATGAAAGAACACACCACGAATCACTTAACTTTCAACAAACTGCAATGTCTGGCGAAGACCTGGCGCAGCACGCCCAAAATGCTCTCCAGAACCGTCCGCTGCCAGCCGCTCCAGCGGACGCAGGAAGGCGCGCCGATCTCCCGTCTCAGGGCGTCGCAGTTCGCGCCGGCCAGCCCGATGTCGTGGTTTCGCTCCTGTTGCTCTCGTGTCGGCCGCGAAGCCACTACCCCGCGCAATACGGCGCGGCCCACTGGACTCACGTGGCGACCTCACATGCGCCGACGCTCAAGACGGCCAATGACCATTGCCTGAACAAACACAAGCAGACTGACGGCCTAACACATACTAGCACTCCGGACGACAGACAGACAGGCAGACACTCACTGCCCCACACTGACCCGGCTGACCAACTGACCAGACTCGCCGAGACTCACAGAGTGACCAACTGCCGAGCTCATAGCGCGCCTTAAATGCACGTCAACAGCCAACCTTTCCCCTTTTCCACCAGAGGGAGATACCAAAGCTGCGACTGCCACTGCGGCGCCACAGCCAGAAACGGAGGGCGAATGCTTCACACAACGCGCTGCGGCGCGCTTTTCAAAATAGCAAATTTTACCACGGCTCAATGATACTGCTTCTTATCCCTCTACATTTCTCAAGATCTCCAAATTCCTCCCTAGTCATTTTTGAAAGCACTCTTATGGAGAATAAATAAGTGATCGTAATGGAATATTTTTAAATTATATTTAAAATAGTATTGGTCACAATAGAACGTTTACTGAAAACTGGGAACCGGTTCTAGTGAAACAGTGACTAGTCTTTCGCTCGTCCCGACTGTCGTAGCAGCCCCTTATCAGTTAGAGGGCCCACACAACACACTAGCAAGTTGGGCTGCCTACCTCACTTCAAGAGCTCAGACCGAAACATCGATAGTGGATGTAAACAAGAACAGGCTATCCGCATAAACACGGAACTACTTCGTGCAAATCCATCTGACAGAGATCCACCAATTGTAACTAATGTGACTACGTATAGCACTCCGCCGAAGTGACATTATAAGCACGCCAGCAGAGTCGGACCGGCAGTGTGTACCTACAGCTGGGACAGCTCCAGCCAATACCTATACTGGCTCTAGCGTTGCAGACACTCGCCGTAGCCTTCACTAGAAAGATTTGTCTTTCTAATTGTGTAGAGTGGTATTATGGTTATTATTTTCTTTTCGTTGTCTTGTACTCTTATCTAGTTTTGCCACCACAGGAATTGTAGTGTTTCTTGTTGTTATTGCGTTTGGAAATTAGTGCATGCCAAGAAGGCGGTTTAGTTACAATCAAATGTGTTCAAATTAGATCGTTAGTTGCTTCCTGCCGACCGCAGGACACCACACCGACCTCTCTCAATCTAACACCAGAGGCATCATGAAAACACTCTTGAAGCATCTGCACATCAGGAACTCCTTCAGCATACACAAATCTTTTCAAATCCCTGAGAGGCGAAAATCCAACGGTTTCAGTCGAGTGATCTAGCGGGCAATGCTACAGAGCCTCTGCGTTCTATCCGACATCCTGGAAAAATGCTGCTGAAGTGTCGGCAAACTGTAATCCGAAAGTGGGGTGACGCTCTTCGTACGCTAAAACCACGTTACCTGTAGTATTGCCTTAGGATCATTGTGAAGTACGCCAGGCAGAGTATTCCACAGGAAGTCGGGGTACGTTCCTCCATCGAAGCGCTGTGGAATAATAACCAGTCCGAGTGTGTGGCCGCCAAGAATCCCTGCCCACACATTGATGCCGAACCGACGCTCATGAGACGCTTCAACCGTTCCCCTAGGACTGCCTGTAGAGCGTAAATGACGATTATGCAGATTGATGATATCAGTTCTGGTAAAGCCCACTTCGTCGGTAAAGAGGCCTGATGCCAGAAACCCTATCACTGTAGTGGTTTGGCGCAAAAACCAGCGACAAAATGGTTCCTGTGGAGGGAGACCAGCTGCTTATAATCGCTGCACTCGCTGCAGGTGATAGGGATAGTAGCAGCTGTCATGTAGGATGCACATAATCGTACTTTGATTTACACCATCCTGGTAGCCAGTTGCCTGGAGCTTCTACTACAGTTCATCTCAGTATCGTATAGAACTCGGTCCTCCAAATCTCGTGTACACGCACAGTCCGCCGGCTCCCTGCACGTTCTCCTGTCTGAAAGGATCCACGATGACGCAAACACCCAAAAAGGGATTCAAATGTTGTGTGATGTGTTTGATATCAGTGAGGGTGTTTGTTCCCGACCCGAATACCAGGCCATTCTGCTACTTACAGTACGCAGCGTAAATCACACAGTCTGTGACAGGCAAGGAACACATGGCGCATGGCCAGAGGAACTTTCAGTCTTCAGCGCCATCTATCTAGCATACCATGTATTTCCACACACTTGTTCATAGAACTTTTTTTCCTCCATTTCCTGTCAGAAATCCGTCCATGCAGCATGTCGATTTTATTACTGCTCACCCTGTATGTATAATGATGAAGAAAAAATGCGCCACTTTGTGGACAGTCCCAATCTGGCACAGGTTTCCATTATTCTCGTTCCACTATACAGATGATGCTTGGCAGTATTCACAACTGCGAATAGATTTACATTATTTAGCCTACTATGTTTAATACATGTTAGAGGAAGACGCTAGAACGGCCTCCTGTCGGGTGTCAGGAGATGGTTCTCACAGGTGCAAACAAATAGCACAGTTTAATAAACTGTGTACAGCAGCTATTATCTTTCTTTGCAGTTTTAATAAGCGGTAGTGTCATATCTGCATGTGTATTTTGTCAATCATTGTGAAGCGAAACACAGAGGTCTAGCAGTGTACCTCAAATGCTTAGTTTCCACTTTCCTGACTCCTGATATTGCAGTTACGGTCATGACCAAAGATCGCAGAGGCCCACCACAGTAGGCAATGCGCATTGATACTACAGACACTGATGTCGTCTCGCTGCAATCCACGACAAATGGGAGTGACCGAAGGGAAGTCTTCTCTTTCTCACCGCTGCAGTGTCCTAGCGCAGAAGTCAATATAGAGCTGAGTATGGAGGTACTTTGCCCCAATCTGGTGATCGTAGCTGACGCATTTTTGTAAATGTTGAACATTGCACTTCAAGAGAAGAGTTTTAACTGTATGCATCAGATGATGCTTCAACAGTCAATGACAGCTGTAAATTATGAGGCACTCCTCTGGCAAAAGTGGTGTATCAAGATTTCTTGTTTTGTGGTTTCAATGAGCCATCTTACAAAGCAATCAAAGAACTGACACTTATGCCCAGATGACTGTAGTTTTGTCTGATCATAACACCAGTCATATTCAAATAGCCTCTGCCACGATTATACGAGTCTCAGTATTCACACAGCGGCAGGGATATGGGGGAGGAGAGGGGAAATTTGGAGACAGATAATATAAATGACAGCCCAACTTTGAGCGAACAGCTAACAGCAACAAAATAATCGCCAAAGGTAGCAACCATTACGGTCAGTACAGAAACTGTATCACTGTTCTATGTTCACGACACAGATGTTGCAGCCCGTCCAGTGCCTGGTGGATGCACGAGCTGCCGCTTTGGCGGTACTGCAGTGCTACGGGCCGCAGGTGGCGCTGGCATTGGCGAGCTGCTTACGGAGTATTGAGGGGCCGGGACGCAGGCTGCAGCACATGTGTGCTGCCAGGGGGAGCCTACATTTCAGGGGGGCTTAGAGTGATTTGTGGGTTTCAGTCGCTGCTGTAGTGGAAGCTAGCTGATCACCCAGTTCTGGGCTGTTATTTATATTTACCTGTCATCCAGTTTTCCCCAGCCACCCCCCCCCCCCCCTATCACATCCCCACCCCATTAAGGATGAAATTTAATCGAGACTCACCTATAAATGGTAAAGTCCTTTTGGATATACAAGGAAAGTTGCTCAGGATGAATAAAATGCTAAACTATTACAAAGATAGTTTGAAAAATTCTCGGACTGGGGTAGAAAGAACCGACTTTCCCCAGTGAAACTTTAATGTAGTCTCCCTGTACACAAATGTGCTTGATAGTGTCATCGCAATGCCTTGATCCCATCTTGAAAATTCAAAAACTTCGTATCAATTACTAGGCAATCATGTCAATTACTATGCAGGGTTGATTGGGATCCCATTGTGGTTTTCATGGATTGCCCGTTTTTGTTGAAAGAGTTTTGTACTTTGCATTTACAAAGAATGATACTACCCAGCATTAACATGGGCAGACAACAGATGCAATTGTACGTTGAGGTAATATTAAAGATAAGCTTGATCTTGAATCTTTTAATATCCATGACATTATAGCTTATTGTACATTTCAGATAGCAGAACTTTTTGGACCATCATACGTCAGTTCTAAGCACTTGCAATATTTGTAAGACTAATGAGATTGAGTCTATGTGTGTATGGTTTAAATGTGATGGTTCTCTAGAAATTGGATGGCGTGTAATAAATAAATTACATATATTAGGAAATTTAGAGTGCATAAATATCAGTCATACACCACGAACACATCCCACTCATAATACAGTGTAGCCACGTTGGTGTGTCCATAATAAGAAAATGAAGATGAAAATAAACAATGCAACAAATATGTCAGTGAAATGGCATAAGTGTAAAATATGGCTTTCACGACCGGATGACATTGCTGCTGGTAAACCTTTCGGGGTATTACGTCGTGGTCCATGTAACTCATCTATACCTAACGTTTCGTCCAGAACTGCGCTGTACGTCTTCAGGGGAGTTGCTCCACCATTGAGTCTTGCCGACTGACGGATCGGACGTCAGAGACCAGCACAGACTATGTGATTAAAAGTATCTGGACACCCCCCAAAACATATGTTTTTCATTCTAGGTACATTGTGCTGCCACATACTGCCAGGTACTCCATATCAGCGACTTCAGTAGTCATTAGACATCGTGAGGGAGCAGAATGGGGCGCTCCGCGGAACTCACGGACTTACGATCGTGGTCAGGTGATTGAGTGTCACTTGTGTCACACGTCTGTACGAGAGATTTTCAGGCTCCTAAACAGTCCTACGTCCACTGTTTCCGATGTGGTAGTGAAATGGAAACGTGAAGGGACACTTAAAGCACAAAAGCGTACAGGCCAACGTCGTCTGTTGACTGACAGCGGCCGCCGACGGTTGAACAGGGTCGTAATGTGTAATAGGCAGACATCTATCCAGCCCATCACACAGGAATTCCAAACTGCATCAGGATCCACTGGAAGTACAATGAGGTAGGCGGGAGGTGAGAAAACTTGGATTTCATGGTCGAGTGGCTGCTCACAAACCACACATCACGCCGGTAAATGCCAAACGACGCCTCGCTTGTTATGACGACTGAACAGTGCAAAAACGTTGTGTGGAGTGACGAATCACGGTACACAATGTGGCGATCCGATGGCAGGCTGTGGGTATGGCGAATTCCCGGTGAACGTCATCTGCCAGTGTGTGTAGCGCCAACAATAAAATCTGGAACGGTGGTGTTATGGTGTGGTCGTGTTTTCCATGGAGAGGGCTTCTGCCCCTTATTGTTTTGCGTGGCACTATCACGGAATAGGCGTACATTGATGTTTTAAGCACCTTCTTGCTTCTCACTGTTGAGGAGCAATTTGCGGATGGCCATTGCACCTTTCAACACGATCGAGCACCTGTGCATAATGCTCGGCCTGTGGCGGAGTGGTTACACGACATTAACATCCCTGTAATGGACTGGCCTGCACAGAGTCTTGGGCAGAAACAGTACGAAAATCTTGTAAGGGTATTCTACATCTACATCTCCACAGATACTCCGCAAGCCACCGTACGGTGCGTGGGGAAGGGTACCCTGTAACTCTACTCGTCGTTTTCTTTCCTGTTCCACTCGCAGAGATAGGAAGAAACTACTGTGTGTACGTCTCAGTATGAGCCCTGATGCATCTTATCTTCGTGGTCCATACGCGCAATGTATGTTGGCGGCAGTGGGCTCGTTCAGCAGTCAGCTTCAAATGCCGGTTCTCTAAATTTTCTAAATGGTGTTTCTCGAAAAGAACATCGGCTTCTCTCCAGAGATACCCATTTCAATTCCCGAAGCATCTCCTTAACACTTACATGTTGTTCGAGCCTTCCATTAACAAATCTAGCAGTGCACCTCTGAATTACTCCGATATCTTCCTTCAGTCTGATCTGGTATGGAGCCTAAACACTCCAGCAGTACTCAAGAATAGGTCACACCACCGTCCTATATGTGGCCTCCCTTACAGGTGGGCCACACTTCCCTAAAATCCTCCCAATAAGCCGAAATCGACCATTCGCCATCCCTGCCACAGTTCTCACACGCTCGGTCCAGTTCATACCGCTTTGTAACGTTACGTCTAAATATTTAAACGACCTGACTGTGTCAAGCAGGGCACTAGCAACACTGTATCCGAACACTACAGGTCTGCTCTTCCTACTCATCCACATTAACTTACATTTTTCCACATTTATGGTTAGCTGCTATTCAACTACAAATTTCGCCTACGTCTTCTTGTATCTTCCTAAAGTCACTCAAATTCGACACCTTAGCGTGCACCACAGCATCATCAGAAAAAAACAATAGATTACTGCCGACTCTGTCCGCCAAATCATATATGTACATACAGGGTGTTACAAAAAGGTACGGCCAAATTTTCGGGAAACATTCCTCACACACAATTAAAGAAAAGATGTTATGTGGTCATGTGTCCGGAAACGCTTAATTTCCATGTTTGAGCTCATTTTAGTTTCGTCAGTATGTACTGTACTTCCTCGATTCACCGCCAATTGGCCCAATTGAAGGAAGGTAATGTTGACTTCGGTGCTTGTGTTGACATGCGACTCATTGCTCTACAGTACGTAGCATCAACTGGTTAGTGTTCATCACGAACGTGGTTTTGCAGTCAGTGCAATGTTTACAAATGCGGAGTTGGCAGATGCCAATTTGATGTATGAATGAGCACAGGGCAATAGCCGTGGCGCGGTACGTTTGTATCGAGATAAATTTCCAGAACGAAGGTGTCCCGACAGGAAGACGTTCGAAGCAATTGATCGGCGTCTTAGGGAGCACGGAACATTCCAGCCTATGACTCGACTGGGGAAGACCTAGAACGACGAGGTCACCTGCAATGGACGAGGCAATTCTTCGTGCAGTTGACGATAACCCTAATGCCAGCGTCAGAAAAGTTGCTGCTATACAAGGTAACCTTGACCACGTCTCTGTATGGAGAGTGCTACGGGAGAACCAGTTGTTTCCGTACCGTGTACAGCGTGTGCAGGCACTATCAGCAGCTGATTGGCCCCCACGGGTACACTTTTGCGAATGGTTCATCCGACAATGTGTCAATCCTCATTTCAGTGCAAATGTTCTCTTTAGGGATGAGGCTTCATTCCAACGTGATCAAATTGTAAATTTTCACAATCAACATGTGTGGGCTGACGAGAATCCGCACGCAATTGTGCAATCACGTCATCAACACAGATTTTCTGTGAACGTTTGGGCAGGCATTGTTCGTGATGTCTCGATTGGGCCCCATGTTCTTCCACCTACGCTCAATGGAGCACGTTATCATGATTTCATACGGGATACTCTACCTGTGCTGCTAGAACATGTACAACACAACATGTGGTTCATGCACAATGGAGCTCCTGCACATTTCAGTCGAAGTGTTCGTACGCTTCTCAACAACAGATTCGGTGACCGATGGATTGGTAGAGGCGGACCAATTCCATGGCCTCCACGCTCTCCTGACCTCAACCCTCTTGACTTTCGTTTATGGGGGCATTTGAAAGCTCTTGTCTACGCAACCCCGGTACCAAATGTAGAGACTCTTCGTGCTCGTATTGTGGACGGCTGTGATACAATACGCCATTCTCCAGGGCTGCATCAGCGCATCAGGGGTTCGACGCGACGGAGGATGGATGCATGTGTCCTCGCTAACGGAGGACATTTTGAACATTCTGTAACAAAGTGTTTGAAGTCACTCTGGTACGTTCTGTTGCTGTGTGTTTCCATTCCATGATTAATGTGATTTGAAGAGAAGTAATAAAATGAGCTCTAACATGGAAAGTAAGCGTTTCCGAACACATGTTCACATAACATATTTTCTTTCTTTGTGTGTGAGGAATGTTTCCTGAAAGTTTGGCCGTACCTTTTTGTAACACCCTGTAGAAGGGGCCGTACCACATTTGCCTGGGGCACTGCTGACGATACAGTCCTTGTCTCTGATGAACAAATGGTTCAAATGGTTCTGAGCACTATGGGACTTAACATCTGAGGTCACCAGTCCCGTAGAACGTAGAACTACTTAAACCTAACTAATCTAAGGACATCGCACACATCGATTGCTGAGGCAGGATTCGAACCTGCGACCATAGCAGCAGCGCGGTCCGGACTGATGCGCCTACAACTGCTCGGCCACAGCGGTCTGCTCTGATGAACACTTGCCTTTCAGGACAACATACTGGGTTCTATTACTTGCAGGGGAGGTTGTACTGAGAAATAGTTGTTAAGAAAAAATTCGATATGTTGACTACTAACGGCACCTGTACAGCGTTCTCAATACGTTGGATGTGTCAGTCGTTACGAAAAGAGTGGTGTGTATAGTTGAGAGTGCATTTTGGAGGAGATAAGTGTATTCGAACATGGGCAGACTGTTGGTGTTCGCATGGTCGGTGCTCCCATAACCAAGATAGCCGAAGTGTTAGGTGCTTCAACATTTGTACCGCATGCAGGGAAAGCGGAAAAGACATCATCCGCCAAGTCACAAAGCCGACCAGTTGTTGAGTGATCGTGACGGAGGGGTGTCGAACAGGTATGTGACGAGAACTCAGGGTAGGTCAGTTGCAAAAGTGAATTAATGTCGCTCTCGCGACTCGCCAACGCCAAAACAACACGAAGGGAACGCTATAAGTTGGAAACTGCAGGACGAGCTGGAATTTCAAAATAACTCATCCGTGTTGCAAATGCCCGTAACAAGAAAACTTGCTGCCGAAGCCACGTGACAATGGAAGGTAGTCGTTTGGTCTTGTTGCACGGTATTTCCAACCTCTAGCCGAGTTCATGACCCAAGAGTGAAACACGGTGGGCGTCGGGTGCTAATGTGAGCAGCCGTATTGCAGTACTCCTTAGGCCCCAGGGTAATCCTGCAAGGCCGTATTACTGATAAGGATTGTGCCACAATTTGGGTTGATCAGGTCCATTGGCTGGAACAATGTTTTTTTCCTCAACGACGCCGCTGTGTTCCCAGACCACAAGGTCACTGTTTACAGTTCGCATCCTTCAGGACTGGTTCCCTCAGCACGAGGATAAACTTTCGCATCCACCCTGTCCAACCACAGTCATCAGATCTCAATACTATTGAGGGCGTCGTCGCTATGCACTTCCATCGTCGTTTGCTGAGACGTCACTATTTTCCAGGAATAATGGTATAACGTTCCCTTGAAAACAATACAGGACTAGTATTTATTCATTATGAGACAACGGGAAGATGTACTGAATGCGAAGCTTTTGCCCTACACCGTACTAGACACGGCAATATGCTTTTTTTTATTTTTTCCGCGATTTTGTCCACCCTGCGCCATCCTCAGTTTCTGCTCAGATAGTAAAACGGTTCTATTTCTTTTAGTGACTAATTCCGCAATCTAATTCTCTCGCCATCACCTGATTTAATTCGATTACACTATATTCCCTCTTCGTTTGGTTTTGGTTGATGTTCATCTTACAACCCGTTTCCAAAATACTGTCCATTCCACTCAACTAATGTAACAAGTCATTTGCCGTTTCCGACAGAATTACAATCTACTCAGCACACCTCAGCTTTTTTTATTTCTTCCCCGTGAGGTTTAAGTCCCTTTCCCACTTTTTTCATTAGCATAGTATAGACACGTAAGTGAACAGAAACTCTGAACAAAAGGCAACGAGAATGTCTGCTTAGTGTTGCAGGGTTCCCTCAGGGTAAGGCCGCAAGTTTTTGCATTTCAGGGAAACGGCTGTGCTACAGCGGAATACCATCGGAAAGCTGCGCCTGCACTCTTAGGACTCACGTCATTAGTGAACACAAAACGCGAACCTCGCTGAAGTTGGAGCTGGTGCCGGCTTTGAAAAATGTTTTCAGTCTACCGTTTGGCAGCCTCCCTCGATGAATATGTAGCAAGTCTAACGACGTGTACTGGCGCGCCATTTGCATTCAGGAACGTCTGGCAGGCGAACTTTCCTTCTTTTCATTCTGGACTTCTGAGGCTTTCTTGTCGGGCCCTGGTGCGACACAGTTCTAGTGAGGCGCTCAGGACGGTTCGAGACTTTCCCACGTATGTTGTTGTGGTCTTCAGTCCTGAGACTGGTTTGATGCAGCTCTCCATGCTACTCTATCCTGTGCAAGCTGCTTCATCTCCCAGTACCTACTGCAACCTACATCCTTCTGAATCTGCTTAGTGTATTCATCTCTTGGTCTCCCTCTACGATTTTTACCCTCCACGCTGCCCTCCAGTACTAAATTGGTGATCCCTTGGTGCCTCAGAACATGTCCTACCAACCGATCCCTTCTTCTAGTCAAGTTGTGCCACAAACTTCTCTTCTCCCCAATTTTATTCAATACCTCCTCATTAGTTTTGTGCTCTATCCATCTAATCTTCAGCATTCTTCTGTAGTACCACAATTCGAAGGCTTCTATTCTCTTCTTGTTTATACTATTTATCGTCCATGTTTCACTTCCATACATACCTACACTCCATACAAATTACATTCAGAAATGACTTCCTGACACTTTAATCAATATTCGACGTTAACAAATTTCTCTTCTTCAGAAACGCTTTCCTTGCCATTGCCAGTCTACATTTTATATCCTCTCTACTTCGACAATCGTCAGTTATTTTGCTCCCCAAATAGCAAAACTCCTTTACTACTTTAAGTGTCTCATTTTCTAATCTAATTCCCTCAGCATCACCCGACTTAATTCGACTACATTCCATTATCCTCATTTTGCTTATGTTGATGTTCATCTTATACCCTCCTTTCAAGACACTGTCCATTCCGTTCAACTGCTCTTCCAAGTCCTTTGCTGTCTCTGACAGAATCACAATGTCATCGGCGAACCTCAACGTTTTTATTTCTTCTCCATGGACTTTAATACCTACTCTGAATTTTTCTTTTGTTTCCTTCACTGCTTGCTCAATATACAGATTGAATAACACCGAGGATAGGCTACAACCCTGTCTCACTCCGTTCCCAACCACTGCTTCCCTTTCATGTCCCTCGTCTCTTATAACTGCCATCAGATTTCTGTACAAATTGTAAATAGCCTTCTAAAAAATGGTTCAAATGGCTCTGAGCACTATGGAACTCAACTGCTGTGGTCATCAGTCAACTAGAACTTAGAACTACTTAAACCTAACTAACCTAAGGACATCACATACACCCATGCCCGAGGCAGGATTCGAACCTGCGACCGTAGCAACAGCGCGGCTCCGGACTGGAGCGCCTAGAACCACACGGCCACCGCGGCCGGCTAAATAGCCTTCTGCTCCCTGTATTTTACTCCTGCTACCTTCGGAATGTGAAAGAAAGTATTCCATTGTCAAATGGGTCAAATGGCTCTAAGCAGTATGGGACTAACTTCTGAGGTCATCAGTTCCCTAGAACGTAGAACTACTTAAACCTAACTAACCTAAGGACATCACACACAACCATGCCCGAGGCAGGACTCGAACCTGCGACCGTAGCGGTCACGCGGCTCCAGATTGAAGCGCCTAGAACCGCACGGCCACACCGGCCGGCCGACATTGTCAAAAGCTTTCTCTAAGTCTACAAATGCTAGAAGTGTAGGCCTGCCTTTTCGTAACCCACCTTCTATGAGAAATCATAGGATCAGTATTTCCTCATGTGTTCCAACGTCTCCCCGAGGTCGGCTTCCTGTTAGTATTTTGCAGCTGTGACTTATTAAACTGATTGTTCGGTAATTTTCACATCTATCAACACCTGCTTTCTTTGGAATTGAAATTATTATATTCTTCTTGAAGTCTGAGAGTATTTCGCCTGTCTCATACATCTTGCTCACCAGATGGTAGAGTTTTGTCAGGACTGGCTCTCCCAAGGCTCTCAGTGGTTCTAATGGAATGTTGTCTACTCCGGGGGCCTTGTTTCGACTCAGGTCTTTCAGTGCTCTGTCAAACTCTTCACGCAGTATCATATCTCCCATTTCATTTTCATCTACCTCTTCTTCCATTTCCATTGTATGTATATTATAACTTTTTGTCTCCACTTATATAATACACTGAGACGGCAAAGAAATTGGTATTGGCATGGGTAATCAAATACATAGATACGTAAATAGGCAGAATGCGGGGCTGCATTCGGCAACCCCAGGCGTCTGTCGTAGTTGTTAGACCGGTTACTGCTGCTACGGTGGCAGCTTATCGACACTCGAACGAGGTGTTATAGTCTGCGCACGAGAGTTAGGACACAACATCTCAGAGGCAGCGATGAAGTGGGGATTTTCCCTTACGACCATTTCAAGAATGTACCGTGAATATCAGGAATCCGGTAAAACATCAAAACTCCGACATCGCTGGGGCCGGAAAAAGATCCTGCAAGAACGGGACCAACGACAACTGAAGAGAATATTTCGACGTGACTAAAGAGCAACTCTTCCGCAAATTAATACAGATTTCAAAGCTGAGCCATCAGCGAGTGTCAGAATACGAACCGTTTCACGAAAAATCATCGAAATGGACTTTCTGAGTCGAAGGCCCACTCGCATGCCCTTGATGACGGATGACACAAAGCTTTACACCTCGCCTGGGCCTGTCAACAGCGACATTGGACTGCTGATGACTGGAAACAAGTTGCCTGGTCGGACGAGTGTTGTATCGAGCTGATGGACGTGTATAGGTATAGAGACAGCCTCATGAATCCGTGGACCCTGCATGTCAGCAGGGGACTGTTGAAGCTGGTGGAGGCTCTGTAATGGTGCAGGCGAGTGCAGTTAAAGTAGATATGGGACCCCTGATACCTAGAGATACGACTCTGACGTAAGCATCCTGTCTTATTACCTGCATCCATTCATGTCCATTCCGACGGACTTGGCCAATTCCAGCAGGACAATACGACACCTTACACGTCCAGAATTGCTACAGAGTGGCTCCAGGAACACTCTTCTGAGTTTAAACACTTCCGCTGGCCACCAAACTCACCAGACATCGCTGGCCGCTGTGGCCGAACGGTTCTAGGCGCTTCAGCCTGGAACCGCGCGTCTCAGATTCGAATCGTGTCTCGGGCATGTATGTGTGTGACGTTCTTCGGTTAGTTAGGTTTAAGTAGTTCTAAGTTATAGGGGACTGATGACCTCAGAAGTTGTCCCATAGAGCTCAGAGGCATTCGAACCATTTGAAGCCAGACATATCGCGGATGCTTTGGAACGCGCTGTTCAGTAGAGATCTCCACCCCCTCGTAGTATTACGAATTTATGGACAGCCTTGCAGGGTTAATGGTGTCAGTTCCATCGAGCACTACTTCAAACATTCCTCGAGTCTACGCCACGTCGTGTTGCAGCACTTCTGCGTGTTCGATATTAGGCAGGTGTAGCAGTTGCTTTGGCTCTTCAGTGTATAACAGAAGAGAAGCAGGAACGTTCCAGAAACAAGCTGCGAGATAATTGCAAATGCCTGATTACGATCTCCCCTTGCGCCTGGTTCAATCACTCATGCTGACTACTTTTCATCGGAGACGAAGGCTGAAATTACCATTACCACAAGTGGACGCCACTGAGTGCAGACAGGTGGCCTTTTCACGCGAATCAAGTTTTATACTCCATCGGAGAGACGACTGTTGGCGTGTACGCCAATGTCTGCGTCCAGTAAGGAGAAGGGAGCATTGTGGCGCGGGGAATGTTATCGTGCCATTCCATCGGTGACCTCGTCATTCTGGAATGCTCAATGGAACATCACAAGAATGGGCGACCATGTACACGCCTACATGCAGTTTGTTTTTGCTCGGCACAATGGCATCAACCAGCAGGGCAATGCAAACGGCACACAGCTCAGTGCATGCGCGTATTTCGAAGAGCACCAGAATGAAATAAATGAAATGAGCGTTCGCCATTTTTGGCTGGGAGACCGCATGTGGGGTGTTCGGCCGCCGTAGTGCAAGTCCTTTTTAGCTGACGCCACTGCGGCGACTTGCGATTCAATGATGATGAAAGACACACAGCACCCAGTCATCTCGAGGCAGAGAAAATCCCTGATCCCGCCGGGAATCGAACCCGGGACCGCGTGCGCGGGAAGCGACAACGCTACCGCAAGAGCCACGAGCTGCGGACAGCACCAGAATGAAGTCGCCGTACTACCCTGGCCACTAAACTGCGCAAATACAAACCCAGTCGTGAATCTGTAGGGCCATCTCGGTTGGGTTGGTTCAAAATGGTTCAGATGGCTCTGAGCACTATGCGACTTAACATCTACGGTCATCAGTCCCCTAGACCTTAGAACTACGTAAACCTAACTAACCTAAGGACATCACACAACACCCAGTCATCACGAGGCAGAGAAAAGGTTGGGCTGTTCGCACCACGGATGCTCAACTGAGAAACCGGTCCACGGATTGGAGGTGGCATGGCTCCACATAGCTGTCAGTAGTTTCAAGAACGTCACCTTTTCTGCACATTATCGTGCTGCAAAAGGCGGTCACTCAGGCTTCTGAGAAGTGGTTGCGTTAGTGTGACTGGACAGTGCAGTTGTAGATGCGAAATCCTCATTAAGGCGTTTTTATTATATTTGTATTATTCGCGTAGAGATTATTG
The DNA here is from genome assembly GCF_021461395.2 of Schistocerca americana. NCBI lineage: Eukaryota > Metazoa > Arthropoda > Insecta > Orthoptera > Acrididae > Schistocerca > Schistocerca americana. The sequence continues at coordinate 208,140,472 of NC_060127.1, read as the reverse complement.
AATATGCGAAAAATCAAAATTGGTGGACTACACTACTGGCCATTAAAATTGGTAAAATAAGAAGAAATGCAGATAATAGACGGCTATTTAATGGACAGGTATATTATACCAGAACTGACATATGATTACATTTTCTCGGAATTTGGGTGCATAGATCCTGAGAAATCAGTGCCCACAACAACCACCTCTGCCCGTAATAACAGCCTTGATACGCCTGGGCATTGAGTGAAGCAGAGCTTGGATGACGTGTACCGGTACAGCTGCCCATGTAGCTTCAGCACGATACGACAGGCCATCAAGAGTAGTGACTGGCGTATTGTGACGAGCCAGTTGGTCGGCCACCATTGACCACACGTTTTCAATTGGTGAGAGATGTGGAGAATGTGCTGGCCAGGGCAGCAGTCGAACATTTTCTGTATCCAGAAAGGCCCGTACAGGACCTGCAACATGCGGTCGTGCATTATCTTGCTGAAATGTAGGGTTTCGCAGGGATCGAATGAAGGTAACACATCTGAAACGTAACGTCCGCTGTTCAAAGAACCGTCAATGAGAACAAGAGGTGACCCAGACGTGTAACCAATGGTACCCCATACCATCACGCCGGGTGATACGCCAGAAGGGCGATGACGAATACACGCTTCCAATGTGCGTTCACCGCGATATCGCCAAACATGATGCTGTAAACAGAACCTGGATTATTCCGAAAAAATGACTTTTTGGCATTCGTGCACGCAGGTTCGTCGTTGAGTACACCATTTCAGGCGCTCCTGTCTGTGATGGAGCGTCAAGGGCAACCGCAGCCGTGGTCTCCGAGCTGATAGTCCATGCTGCTGCAAACGTCGTCGAACTGTTCGTGCAGACGGTTCTTGTCTTGCAAACATCCCCATCTGTTGACTCAAGGATCGAGACGATGCTGCACGATCCGTTACAACCATGCGGATAGGATGCCTGTCATCTCGACTGCTAGTGATAGGAAGCCGCTGGGATCCAGCACGGCGTTCCGTATTACCCTCTTAAACCCACCGATTCCATATTATGCTAACAGTCATTGGATCTCGACCAACGCGAGCAGCAATGTGGCGATACGATAAACCGCCATTGCGAAAGGTTACAATGTCGGAAACGTGATGGTACGCATTTCTCCTCCTTACACGAGGCATCACAGCAACGTTTCACCAGGCAACGCCGGTCAACTGCTGTTTGTGTATGTAAAATCGGTTGGAAACTTTCCTCATGTCAGTACGCTGTAGGTGTCGCCACCAGGGCCAACCTTGTGGAGTGCTCTGAAAAGCTAATCATTTGCATATCACAGTATCTTCTTCCTGTCGGTTAGATGTCGCGTCTGTAGCACGTCATCTTCGTGGCGTAGCAACTTTAATGATCAGTAGTGTAAAAACGTGAAGACCGTTTTATATGTTTCGGCAAATAGCCTTTTAGTAATAAACTCATTCCCTGCCCCCCTGTTGGTGTGAACGCTGTAGCTGCCGACCGCCCCCCACAGTGTTTCACTGTTTCAACACTGCTGGCCGCCTGCTGCTGGAGGCCCGGCCCTCCAGGGGTAAACAGCGCCGCGCCGCGGTGTGCTCCGCCGCCTCGGGCGCACCAGACAGAGGGCCCACGCACGCCCACAGAGCCCGCCCGCCCGCCCCCGCATTGTCTCCGCCGCCGCCAGCTCCAGCCCTGGGCCACGCGCCGGCGCCGGCGCCGCCTGCCCCCGCCGCCTCTTCCAGCACAGTGGGCCGGCACCGCTCCCTCCTGCAGCCCACAGCGGTCGCTGTGCCGGTCAGCGACCTCAACTTGAACTATCCAATTCATTTCAACGAAACCACACTCGTGGTCAGAAAAACAGAACACATTGAACGGCTGGAGATATTCAGAGGAAATGGACTGGAACGTTTTTACTTAACACCTGCTTTGTATAACCATTAAATCTAAAGGGAGGAGAACGCCTGACCCAATAAAGTGAACATTTCCAGTGTGTTTGTTAACTACGAAAAACAATCTTACATAATGAACTGTGAATTTACTTTCAAATTTTTTTTAAAGAATTTACTTTATTTACTAACGATTCATCAAGAACATTAATACATTTAATCACACTAGGTGAGCGTAGAAATAATTGCCAGGAAGTAACTGATGGAAAATGAAATTAGTTTTAACAAATGTGAATTTTATTCCTAAAAGCCTTTTCAAAAACAGATTTAAAATTACAAGCAGAAAAGCACCCTCGAATTATCAAGTTGGAATTTTATTTAGAAGCAGAAACAACAATATTAACAGCAGGAGCCTTCGGGCTGAGAAGCTTGCCTGCTCCCTCTCAACACGCCCGTAGTCATGACTCATGGCTGCTCACAACAACCTCTGAAAGAGTACACTGGTGGGAATCTGCAACACACCAGATTACTTTAAACTAAAAAAATTTTAACAACTCTCACAAACACGTAAACTATGCACCCCGTAAGAGGGATGGAAATGGTACAATACTCAAATTATTTGCCACCGAAAGGGCAATCTGCGTTTTTTTAATTTTTTTATTTTTTTTTTAAAAGGGCTCTTACGGTGGAATGGTGGCAAGCTTATAACCTAAAATGGCTATTTAAATAAAACCCATAAAATGCAGACTTACATAAAATGTGCAACATGCTCTACATTACACATATACCACCTCGCAAGATAATAGGCAACATAAAACCATATTTCAAGAATTCGGCCTTTAAGCAATAAATTCGTCAACACCGAATCCGACAGACATGACAGACGCGGCTATTAACGTATGGCATGGCAGATTGACAGGGAGGGGGTTACTAAACAACCCGAACCGCAGATTACTTTAAACCTCCCCAATTCCACAAGCGAAAAACGGACCACCCAATTCACAATAAACACCTTCCCGCGGGTCAGCAAACGGAGAAGAATGGTGGGACGACCCCAAAACAATGCGGCTGGTGACCTCACCAAGAAAACGAGTAGAATTTAACAAGTAAATGAAACAACATCTCTCCAATCACTTAACTTCTAATAAAGTGCGATTTCTGGCGAAGACCTGGCGCAGCACCCCCAACGCTCTCCCGAACCGTCCGCTGCCAGCCGCTTCAACGGACGCAGGAAGGCGCGCCGACCTCCCGTCTCACGGCGTCGGAGCTCGCCCCGGCCAGCCCGATGTCGTGGTTTCGCTCCTTTTGCTGTCGTGTCGGCCGCGAAGCCACTACCCCTCCCTATACGGGGCGGCCCACTGGACTCAGGTGGGGACCTCACATGCGCCGACGCTCAAGGCGGACAAGGCATCTCGTGCCTCAGTGCGCGGTTAACCAACGGGCCGATCCAAGCGCCAATGTCCGTTGCCCGAGCAACTCGGGCAGAGTGGCGGCCTAACGCGCAGACTCAGATGCAGGAACTCAGCCCCGACCGGACGACCACTCGCTGAGTTCTCTTACTGGCGGAGTGGAAAGACTCTCATTTTCTGGCTTCAAAGTTTGATCCAAACGACATACATACTAGCACTGCGACGACAGACAGACACTAACTGCCACACAAATGCAAACGAGAGACAGACCAGCAACTGGGGCGCGAGACTGACCCAGCCTCACTCCGATTGACCAACTGCCGAGCTGATAGCGCCCCTTAAATGCACGTGAACAGGCAACCTCACCCCTTTCCCACCAGAGGGAGACATCAAAGCTGCGACTGCCACAGCGGCTCCACCGCCAGAAACGGAGGGCGACTGCTTCACACAACGCGCTGCGGCGCGCTCTTCAAAACAGCAAATTTTTTACCGCCCCTCACATAAAATTGACAGACGCGACTCGGGCAAGATTATTTACGAAACACTCATTGCATAAATCATAAGCAAGTTAATAAATCATTAGCCAACTATCTCCTATAAACATTGAGAAACGCCACTAAGGCTGAATTTGACCATAACTGTAACAAAACAACTCTAGTTAAGACACGTTATTTAAGATCCTTTCAATTCCAACACCTCAACGTTGTATTTAAAATAATAGTGGACACATAGGCTCAATTTTAACTCGAATACTTAGAGCATATTTATTAAAACGTAACTTGGCCAGTCTCGCGAATTAGTAGACTAGAGAACCCTGCAGAGCGAACCACGAAATTATTCAAATGCCTATTGGCTTGTAAGACGCGCTTTTAGGGCATAGAAAGTTACAACTTTGTACAATCATAAATGTGTAAGACCGAAGTTTAACCACGAACGGTGGAGCCGACTGAGGGAAGTAAAGTTTAACTTCGAACCAAGACGTGGCTCCGTTTGCAACCCCACATCGGGTAGGCCAACGAAATGTGAAACCAGCAAATGCTGCCGAAGAGGAACACACGAGCTCAGGCCAAGTCCATCGCCCGTAAGCCAGACTTTTAATCCAAAGGGAATCTCTGCGCCTCGGTTGCCCGCTGCCTCAGCTCACTGAAACACACACCACACCCGACAACAGGAGGCCAAAAAACTTTTCTTAACTTTACGATTCAAGATTGACCAGTAAAGTAACACTATAAAATCAAGACTAAACATCAACTAATTTCACTCGGAACTCGTTTCCTTAAGTGAAACAGTATCTAATAAACAAACGCTAAAAGTGGGGAATGAACTGGCTCACGAGAACCGACACTCACTAGAACTTAATGACACACACATTGGCCACCTTAAGCGGGCCTGAAAAGCTCAACACGGTAACCTTTAGAAATAAAAACTCAGAGTGCCCGCAGAGGACATATTGACACGGATTAACCGATATTGTAAGCAATTGGACACTTGCTAATAATAGCTAATGAACTAACATTCTGCAAATGCATCACTGTTATGCGGAAGCAGAGCACGCGCTTAGTAAGAGGCATCAAATGAAATCGAACATACATAACATCACGCGTCCGGCAACGTCTTACTGTACCAAGAGTGATCACAATCACAGTTAACTAAGCGCTCTTATTAATTAGAGTACTTAAACTGTGTGTCTTGATGTTGGCGCGATTTTGGGAAGAGTTCACTCCAGTGTAACCACGTGACTGCCGCCGCCTCCAGTGTAACCACGTGACAACCGCCGCCCGGCCTCAGGCACGCCGCCTCCGCTTCTGCCCGCCAGCCAATCGCCGACTCGCGCACCGCCGCCTTCCGTTCTCAAAGCGTTGTTCCACTTAACTCGCGGTCGGCACTCGCTTACATCCCGAGCCGGCCCAAGCCCCAAGACAAACGTCTGTACCAGGAAGTCGTTCGTACTCATGTCAGAGATACACTACCGGCCATTAAAATTGGTACCACGAAGATGACGTGCTACAGACGCGAAATTTAACCGATAGGAAGAACATGCTGTGATATGCAAATGATTAGCTATTCAGAGCATTACACAAGGTTGGCGCCGATGGCAACACCTACAACGTGCTGACATGAGGAAAGTTTCCAACCGATTTCCCATACACAAACAGCAGTTGGCCGGCGTTGCCTGGTGAAATGTTGTTGTGATGCTTCGTCTAAGGAGGAGAAATGCGTACCATCACGTTTCCGACTTTGATAAAGGTCGGATCGTAGCCTATCGCTATTGCGGTTTATCGTATCGCGACATTGCTGCTCGCGTTGGTCGAGATCCAATGACTGTTAGCAGAATATGGAATCGGTGGGTTCAGGATGGTAATACGGAACGCCGTGCTGGATCCCGACGGCCTCGTATCACTAGCAGTCGAGATGACAGGCATCTTAGCCGCATGGCTGTAACGGATCGTGCAGTCACGTCTCGAACCCTGAGTCAACAGATGGGGACATTTGCAAGACAAGAACCATCTGCACCAACAGTTCGACGACGTTTGCAGCAGCATGGACTATCAGCTCGGAGACCACGGCTGCGGTTGCCCTTGACGCTGCATCACAGACAGAGACAGGAGCGCCTGCGATGGTGTACTCAACGACGAACCTGGGTGCACGAATGGCAAAAAGGCATTTTTTCGGATGAATCCAGGTTCTGTTTACAGCATCGTGATGGTCGCATCCGTGTTTGGCGACATCGCGCTGAACGCGTATTGGAAGCGTGTATTCTTCATCGCCCTACTGGCGTATCACGAGGCGTGATGGTATGGGGTGCCATTGGTTACACGTCTCTGTCACCTCTTGTTTGCCTTGACGGCACTTTGAACAGTGGACGCTACATTTCAGATTTGTTACGGCCCATGGCTTCATTCGATCCCTGCGAAACCCTACATTTCAGCAGGATAATGCACGACCCCATGTTGCAGGTCCTGTACGGGAGTTTCTGTATACAGAAAATGTTCGACTGCTGCCCTGGCCAGCACATTCTCCATATCGCTCACCAATTGAAAACGTGTGGTCAATGGTGGCCGAGCAACTGGCTCGTCACAATACGCCAGTCACTACTGTTGCTGAACTGTGGTATCGTGTAGAAGCTGCATGGGCAGCTGTACCTGTACACGCCATCCAAGCTCTGTTTGACTCAATGCCCAGGAGTATCAAGGCCGTTATTACGGCCAGATGTGGTTGTTCTGGGTCTGATTTCTCAGGATCTATGCACCCAAATTGCGCGAAAATGTAATCACATGTCAGTTCTAGTATAATATATATAAATTTCGCGTCTGTAGCACGTCAGCTTCGTGGTGTAGCAAATTTTAATGGCCAGTAGTGTACTGATGCATGTATCCTAAAGAACAGACAGTTTTGAAAACAAAATTCTTTCTCCAATATTTTTTTAGGTTAATGGTTTACACTCTACTTAAGACGGTGACTGACTTGAAGATTTTTGTGCATAGGAATTGTGGAGAGAGAAGTGTGACATTCCCTGTGTCATTGTCTACTAATAGTAAGACGCTCTATATTTGATCTGCACTGCCGATCGATTCTGACTGCGAGACCAGACGAGCTCCTGGTCCCTCCTTTCGTTCTGCAATGAAATATCCTTACTATTACTATACACTGAGGTGGCGAAAGTCATGATGTAGCGGTACGCACATACAGAGACGAAGGTGGTATAGATAGTATCGCGTACACGAGGTATTAAAGGGCGGTGCATTGACGGAGCTGGCATCTGTACTCAGCTGAATCGTATGAAAGAATCTTCGACGTAATTATGGGTGCACAGTGGGAGTTAACAGACTCTGAACGCACAGTGGTACTTGGCGCTAGACACACGCGGAGCTCCGTTTCCGAAGTCGTTAGGAAATACAGTATTCAGAGATCCACAGGATCCAGAGCTGCGCCGAGAGTACCGAATTTCCGGCATTACCTCTCATCACGCTGTGGTAGATTCTTTTATGTGTTTGTCTATTTTTTGTTTGTCTGTTGTCAATGTATTATGCTCGCAGTAAAAGGTGGTAACAACGTGATACATTTGTCTCTGATAGTGCTGTTAAAAGAATTACTGTTTGTTGCGCGTATGAAGAGTCTTGGGAGGGACGGCTGGATATTTTTAGCAACTATACATACATGAGATTGCAGGTTCGAGTGCTGTTGTCCTCGTCTCGTCCCGTACACGTCGCATTCAATCTGAAACAATTCTGCTATTTCAAAACTTCCAAAAATACTAATAAAGGTCGTGACGCTCACCTTTGTTCTCATGAAATAATAACGGTTTATTGTGTCTCTTGTACAATTCTCCACATAACATCAAAAGAAACAGAAAACTCTAGTTACCCTTAGTTACGAGCAAATCACAGAGAGAGTAATATTCCGATTCAACGATATAATTGTCGTAGTCTCTCAGATAACGTCTTTGCCAATTAGCTTTCTCACAGTCGATTCAGTACATTATATATTTATTACACTACAACGCACAACGCAGCGTCCGACGGTCTTCACTTGTCGACTGAGAGCAGCGGCGTTTGCTTAGACTTGTCAGTGGTAACAGACAAGCACAGAAATCAACGTGGGACTTACGACGAACGTGTGGTGAAATGCTGCGTTAGTTGCTATGGCAACAGATGGATGATACGAGTGTCTCCCCTGACAGCACGACATCGCCCTCAGTGCCTCTCTGGGCCTCGTGACCGTGCCGTTTGGACCCCAGTCGCCTGGAAAACCGTGACCCGGTCACGTGAGTCTAGATTTCTGTTGGTACAGGCTGAAGGTTGGGCTCATGTGTGGCGCAGATCATAGGGTTCAAGCGTCACCCTTGCATTCAACAGTGCACTGTGCAACCTAGTGGTGGCTTCATAATGGTGCGGGCTGTGTTTAGATGGAATGGACAGGGTCCTCTGGTTCAACTGAACCGATCATTGACTGGAAAATGCTATGTCCAGCTAGCTGCAACCCTTTACAACTATTTATGTATTTCGTGTTCCCCAACAACGATGGAATTTTTAGGGGTGTCATGGGTCCACAATTGGTCGTGATCCATTTGAAAAATGTTCTGGACAGTTTATGTGAATGATTTGACAAACCAGACGCCCGACATGAATCACGTCGAACCTTTATGTCTCATAATCGAGAGGCAACACTTTCATGGTGTAACAAAGAGGTATGGCCAAAGATTCAGTAAAAGTTTCTCACTTGTCGTTGTCGTTGTAGTCTTCAGTCCAAAGACTGGTTTGATGCAGCCCTCCATGCTACACTATCCTGTGCAAGCTTCTTCATCTCCCAGTACCTACTGCAACCTACATCCTTTCGAATCCACTTACTGTATTCATCTCTTGGTCTCTCTCTACGATTTTTACCCTCTACACGTCGCTCCAGTACTAAACTGGTGATCCCTTGATGTCTCAGAATGTGTGCTATCAACCGATCCATTTTTTTCTTCAACTTGTGCCACGAATTTCTTGTCACCCCAATTCTGTTCGGTACCTCCTCATTAGTTACGTAGTCGACCCACCTAATCCTCAACATTCTTCTGTGTAACCACATTTCGAAGGCTTATCTTTGTTTTGATTTTGTTGATGCTCACCTTATATCCTCCTTTCTAGATACTGTCGATTCCGTTCAACTGCTCTTCCAAGCCCTTTGCTGTCTCTGACAAGCCTCGGTGTTTTTATTTCTTCTCCGTGGACTTTAATTCCTACTCCAAACTTTTCTTTTGTTTCCGTTATGCTAGCTCAATGTACAGATTGAATAACATGGGGAATAGACTATAACCCAATCTCACTCCCTTCTCAACCACTGCTTCCCATTCATGCACCTCGACTCAGTCATGGACTGTGCGGCTGGTCCTGGCGGAGGTTCGAGTCCTCCCTCGGGCATGGGTGTGTGTGTGTGTTTGTCCTTGGGATAATTTAGGTTAAGTAGTGTGTAAGCTTAGGGACTGATGACCTTTGCAGTTAAGTCCCATAAGATTTCACACACATTTGAACATTTTTTTCCACCTCGACTCTTATAACAGCCATCTGGTTTCTGTACAAATTGTAAATAGGCTTTCACTCCCTGTATTTTACCCCTGCCACCTTCAGAATTTGAAAGAGAGTATTCCACTCAACATTGTGAAAAGCTTTCTCTAAGTCTACAAATGCTATAAATGTAGGTTTGCCTTTTCTGAACCTACCTCCTAAGATAAGTCGTAGGGTCAGTACTACCCCGCGTGTTCCAACGTTTCTACGGAATCCAGACTGATCTTCCCCGAGGTCGGCTTCCACCACTTTTTTCAATTCTTGTGTAAAGAATTCGTGTTAGTCTTTTGCAGCCATGATTTATTAAACTAACAGTTCACTAATTTTAGCACACACTTTCTTTGGAATTGGAGTTGTTATATTGTGCGTGAAGTCTAAGCGTATTTCGCCTGTCTCATAGATCTTGCTCACGAGATGGAAGAGTTTTTTCATGGCTATTTTTCCCAAGTCTATCGGTACCCCAGGGCCCTGTTTCGACTTTCAGTGCTTTGTCAAATTCTTCAAGCAGCATCAAACACCCCCCCCCCCCCCCTCATCTTCCTCTGCGTCCTCTTCCATTTCCATAATATTGCCCTCAAGTACATCTCCGTTTTACAGGCTTTCTATATACTGCTTTCACCTTTCTACTTTTCCTTCTTTGCTTGGGATTGGTTTTCCATATCAGCTCTTTATGTTTACACAGGTTGTTCTCTTTTCTCCAAAGGTCTCTTTTAATTTTCCTGTAGGCAGCATCTATCGTACCCCAAGTGATATGTTTCTACATTCTTACATTTGTCCTCTAGCCATTCCTGCTTAGCAATTTTGCACTTTCTGTCGATCTCATTTTTTAGACGCTTGTATTCCCTTTCACCTACTACATTTACTGCATTTTTATATTTTTTCCTTTCATCAGTTAAATTCAATATGTGTTTGCCAAGGATTTCTAACAGCCATCGTATTTTTACTTACTTGATGCTCTGCTGCCGTCTCTCTTTCATCTCTCCAAACTACACATTGTGCGCCTCCGTAGCCCAGCGGTAACGTTACCGCCTATTACACAGGGGACCCGGGCTCGATTCCCGGCAGGGAACTGGTGTTATGTATCCTTCATCATCATTTTCATCATCATTGACAAGCAAGTCGCCGAAATGGCGTTAAGTAAAAAGACTTGCGGAACCCCATCCTGGCCAATAAATGCCATACGATTATTTCGTTTCAACTACCCATTCTTTTTCTACTGTATTCCTATGCCCTGTTCTTGCCAGTCGTTCCCGAATGCTCCCTCTGAAACCCTCTACAACCTCTGGTTCTTTCAGTTTATCCAGGTCCTATCTCCTTAAGTTCCTGCCTTTTTGCATTTTCTTCAGTTTTAATATGGAAACTGTGGCATGGTCTGGTGAATCTGGATTTCAATTGGTAAGAGCTTATGGTAGGGTGCGAGTGTGGCGCAGATCCTGCGACAGTTCTAATCCAAGTTGTCAGTAAGGCTGTGTGCAAGCTGATTGGGGCTCCATAATGGTGCAGGCTGTGTTTAGCTGGAGTGGACTGGGTCCTCTGGTCCATCAGCTACTTGGGACCATTTCCAGCCATTGATGGACTTCATGTTTCCAAACAATGGAATTCTTATGGATGACAATGCTCCATGTTACTGGCCCACAGTTGTTCGAGATACGTTTGAAGAACATTCTGGATGATTCGAGCGAATTATTTGGCCACCAGAACGCCCGAGATGAATCCCATCTCGGACAATGGACATAATATAGACGGCTCTTGGTGTACAAAATCCTGCATCGGCAACACTTTTGCAGTTATCGATGGCTGCAGAAAAAGTATGAATCAGTATTTCTGTAAGGTACTTTTAACGACTTGTTGAGTCCATGCCACGTCTAGTTACTGTCCAAAACGAGGTCCGACACGATTTTACGGGGCATCCTACAGCTTTTGTCATGTCAGTGTAATTGTTATAAAGCTGTTTCACTTCAGACTGAAAAAAGAAGCACCAACTTTTAAAAACCGATGAAGCTCTTGTAGAATGCACCGCCGGGCAAATTGCTGCATTCCTGGCGCTCCGGAGATAAACGGGTTTCATGCTTCGTGTGCTGGTCTGCGCCTCATATTTCCGCGCATACCGACAGCCGCGAACGGCCCCAATCGAATTTCGATAATCGATACCCACCGGCCGACCTGCTACCTATCGGAGCTCGCGCGGCACAAACAAAGTGTACTGGCCGCGGAGCGCCGGGCGGTGAATAGTTGCCGCTTGCAGTTCAGTTCCCCTTCCTCTTCTACCGCTCTTCCCCCCACCGCCCTGCGTCATCCGCCACCCCCCTCCCCGTCCGCAGGAATGGCTACCGCCGCAGTCCACACTGCATTAATCACGGTGCTATTGGAGCCGGTAATGGAGATGATGATGAGGCCAGATTGACTGCTCGCCATCCCAGCGCACAGATGGGATCGGAGTACGTTCACTGGCGCGCGGGTTCGCTTTCGATGGTCTGTTGTTCAGATGCAGGACTCCGATCGTTGTTTCATAATCAAAATACGTCAGTCATGGTCAGGGCCAGAGCTACACACAACCTACGTCACAGACTTCAAAACTTCACTTCCCTTGCTGCACGCTATACGAACAAATAGGGATGAACTCAAATATACAGGGTGTTACAAAAAGGTACGGCCAAACTTTCAGGAAACATTCCTCACACTCAAAGAAAGAAAATATCTTACGTAGACATGTGTCTGGAAACGCTTACTTTCCATGTTAGAGCTCACTTTATTACTTCTCTTCAAATCACATTAATCATGGAATGGAAACACACAGCAACAGAACGTACCAGCGTGACTTCACTTTGTTACAGGAAATGTTTAAAATGTCCTCCGTTAGCGAGGATACATGCATCCACCCTCCGTCGCATGGAATCCCTGATGCGCTGATGAAGCCCTGGAGAATGGCGTATTGTATCACAGCCGTCCACATTACGAGCACAAAGAGTCTCTACATTTGGTACCAGGGTTGCGTAGACAAGAGCTTTCAAATGCCCCCGTAAATGAAAGTCAAGAGGGTTGAGGTCAGGAGAGCACGGAGGCCATGGAATTGGTCCGGCTCTACCAATCCATCGGTCACCGAAGCTGTTGTTGAGAAGCGTACGAACACTTCGACCGAAATGTGTAGGAGCTCCATCGAGAATGAACCACATGTTGTGTCGTACTTGTAAAGGCATATGTTCTAGCAGCACAGGTAGAGTATCCCGTATGAAATCATGATAACGTGCTCCATTGAGCGTAGGTGGAAGAACATGGGGCCCAATCGAGACATCACGAACAATGCCTGCCCAAACGTTCACAGAAAATCTGTGTTGATGACGTGATTGCACAATTGCGTGCGGATTCTCGTCAGCCCACACATGTTGATTGTGAAAATTTACAATTTGATCACGTTGGAATGAAGCCTCATCCGTAAAGAGAACATTTGCACTGAAATGAGGATTGACACATTGTTGGATGAACCATTCGCAGAAGTGTACCCGTGGAGGCCAATCAGCTGCTGATAGTGCCTGCACACGCTGTACATGGCACGGAAACAACTGGTTCTCCCGTAGCACTCTCCATACAGTGACGTGGTCAACGTTACCTTGTACAGCAGCAACTTTTCTGACGCTGACATTAGGGTTATCGTCAACTGCACGAAGAATTGCCTCGTCCATTGCAGGTGACCTCGTCGTTCTAGGTCTTCCCCAGTCGCGAGTCATAGGCCGGAATATTCCGTGCTCCCTAAGACGCCGATCAATTGCTTCGAACGTCTTCCTGTTGGGACACCTTCGTTCTGGAAATTTATCTCGATACAAACGTACCGCGCCACGGCTATTGCCCCGTGCTCATCCATACATCAAATGGGCATCTGCCAACTCCGCATTTGTAAACATTGCACTGACTGAAAAACCACGTTCGTGATGAACACTAACCTATTAATGCTACGTACTGATGTGCTTGATGCTAGTACTGTAGAGCAATGAGTCGCATGTCAACACAAGCGCCGAAGTCAGCACTGCCGGCCGGAGTGGCCGTGGGGTTCTAGGCGGTACAGTCAGGAGCCGAGCGACCCTTACGGTCGCAGGTTCGAATCCTGCCTCGGGCATGGATGTGTGTGATGTCCTTAGGTTAGTTAGGTTTAAGTAGTTCTAAGTTCTAGGCGACTGATGACCTTAGAAGTTAAGTTGCATAGTGCTCAGAGCCGTTTGAAGTCAGGATTACCTTCCTTCAATTGGGCCAACTGGCGGTGAATCGAGGAAGTACAGTACATACCGACGAAACTAAAATGAGCTCTAACATGGAAATTAAGCGTTTCCGGACACATGTCCACATAGCATCTTTTCTTTATTTGTGTGTGAGGGTTGTTTCCTGAAAGTTTGGGCGTACCTTTTTGTAACACCCTGTATACAAATTTAGATTTTGATCAGCCCGTAACTATTCTAAAGCAAGATGTCCAGAATCCTTAATTATTTGTGATAATTTCGTGAGACTCACAAGCATTGTACAGTCTATTAGATCTTGTATAAACACGATTTACTGTTCTACATCTACATCTATACTCCGCGAGCCACCTTACGGTGTGTGGCGGAGGGTACTTATTGTACCACTATCTGATCCCCCCTTCCCTGTTCCATTCACGAATTGTGCGTGGGAAGAACGACTGCTTGTAAGTCTCCGAATTTGCTCTAATTCCTCGGATCTTTTGGTTGTGATCATTACGCGAGATATATGTGGGCGGTAGTAATATGTTGCCCATCTCTTCCCGGAATGTGCTCTCTCGTAATTTCGATAATAAACCTCTCCGTATTGCGTAACGCCTTTCTTGAAGTGTCCGCCACTGGAGCTTGTTCAGCATCTCCGTAACGCTCTCGCGCTGACTAAATGTCCCCATGACGAATCGCGCTGCTTTTCGCTGGATCATGTCTATCTCTTCTATTAATCCAACCTGGTAAGGGTCCCATACTGATGAGCAATACTCAAGAATCGGACGAACAAGCGTTTTGTAAGCTACTTCTTTCGTCGATGAGTCACATTTTCTTAGAATTCTTCCTATGAATCTCAACCTGGCGCTTGCTTTTCCCACTATTTGTTTTATGTGATCATTCCACTTCAGATCGCTCCGGATAGTAACTCCTAAGTATTTTACGGTCGTTACCGCTTCCAATGATTTACCACCTATGGCATAATCGTACTGGAATGGATTTCTGCCCCTATGTATGCGCATTATATTACATTTATCTACGTTTAGGGAAAGCTGCCAGCTGTCGCACCATGCATTAATCCTCTGCAGGTCCTCCTGGAGTACGTACGAGTCTTCTGATGTTGCTACTTTCTTGTAGACAACCGTGTCATCTGCAAATAGCCTCACGGAGCTACCGATGTTGTCAACTAAGTCATTTATGTATATTGTAAACAATAAAGGTCCTATCACGCTTCCCTGCCGTACTCCCGAAATTACCTCTACATCTGCAGATTTTGAACCGTTAAGAATGACATGTTGTGTTCTTTCTTCTAGGAAATCCTGAATCCAATCACAAACCTGGTCCGATATTCCGTAAGCTCGTATTTTTTTCACTAAACGTAAGTGCGGAACCGTATCAAATGCCTTCCTGAAGTCCAGGAATACGGCATCAATCTGCTCGCCAGTGTCTACGGCACTGTGAATTTCTTGGGCAAATAGGGCGAGCTGAGTTTCACATGATCTCTGTTTGCGGAATCCACGTTGGTTATGATGAAGGAGATTTGTATTATCTAAGAACGTCATAATACGAGAACACAAAACATGTTCCATTATTCTACAACAGATTGACGTAAGCGAAATAGGCCTATAATTATTCGCATCTGATTTATGACCCTTCTTGAAAATGGGAACGACCTGCGCTTTCTTCCAGTCGCTAGGTACTTTACGTTCTTCCAGCGATCTACGATAAATTGCTGATAGAAAGGGGGCAAGTTCTTTAGCATAATCACTGTAGAATCTTAAGGGTATCTCGTCTGGTCCGGATGCTTTTCCGCTACTAAGTGATAGCAGTTGTTTATTTCAATATTTTCCATTTTGGCGTCCGTGCGACGGCTGAAGTCAGGGACCGTGTTACGATTTTCCGCAGTGAAACAGTTTCGGAACACTGAATTCAGTATTTCTGCCTTTCTTCGGTCGTCCTCTGTTTCGGTGCCATCGTGGTCAACGAGTGACTGAATAGGGGATTTAGATCCGCTTACCGATTTTACATATGACCAAAACTTTTTAGGGTTCTTGTTTAGATTGTTTGCCAATGTTTTATGTTCGAATTCGTTGAATGCTTCTCTCATTGCTCTCTTTACGCTCTTTTTCGCTTCGTTCAGCTTTTCCTTATCAGCTATGATTCGACTACTCTTAAACCTATGATGAAGCTTTCTTTGTTTCCGTAGTACCTTTCGTACATGATTGTTATACCACGGTGGATCTTTCCCCTCGCTTTGGACCTTAGTCGGTACGAACTTATCTAAGGCGTACTGGACGATGTTTCTGAATTTTTTCCATTTTTGTTCCACATCCTCTTCCTCAGAAATGAACGTTTGATGGTGGTCACTCAGATATTCTGCGATTTGTGCCCTATCACTCTTGTTAAGCAAATATATTTTCCTTCCTTTCTTGGCATTTCTTATTACACTTGTAGTCATTGATGCAACCACTGACTTATGATCACTGATACCCTCTTCTACATTCACGGAGTCGAAAAGTTCCGGTCTATTTGTTGCTATGAGGTCTAAAACGTTAGCTTCACGAGTTGGTTCTCTAACTATCTGCTCGAAGTAATTCTCGGACAAGGCAGTCAGGATAATGTCACAAGAGTCTCTGTCCCTGGCTCCAGTTCTGATTGTGTGACTATCCCATTCTATACCTGGTAGATTGAAGTCTCCCCCTATTACAATAGTATGATCACGAAACTTCTTCACGACGTTCTGCAGGTTCTCTCTGAGGCGCTCAACTACTACGGTTGCTGATGCAGGTGGTCTATAGAAGCATCCGACTATCATATCTGACCCACCTTTGATACTTAACTTAACCCAGATTATTTCACATTCGCATTCGCTAATAACTTCACTGGATATTATTGAATTCTTTACTGCTATAAATACTCCTCCACCATTGGCGTTTATCCTATCCTTGCGGTATATATTCCATTCTGTGTCTAGGATTTCGTTACTGTTCACTTCCGGTTTTAACCAACTTTCCGTTCCTAATACTATATGCGCACTATTTCCTTCAATAAGAGATACTAATTCAGGAACCTTGCCCTGGATACTCCTGCAGTTTACCAATATTACGTTAACTTTTCCTGTTTTTGGTCTCTGAGGACGGACGTTCTTTATCAACGATGATAATGTCCTCTCTGGTAAGCCGTCAGGTATTTTATCGTTTCGCCCAAGGGGGGGTCCCTCTAACCTAAAAAACCCCCGTGTGCACGCCACACGTACTCTGCTACCCTAGTAGCTGCTTCCGGTGTGTAGTGCACGCCTGACCTGTCTAGGGGGGCCCTACAGTTCTCCACCCAATAACGGAGGTCGATGAATTTGCAACCATTATAGTCGCAGAGTCGTCTGAGCTTCTGGTTTAGACCCTCCACACGGCTCCAAACCAGAGGACCGCGATCGACTCTGGGCACTATGCTGCAGATATTAAGCTCAGCCTGCACTCCGCGTGCGATGCTGGTTGTCTTCACCAAATCAGCCAGCCGCCGGAAGGAACCAAGGATGGCCTCAGAACCCAAGCGGCAGGCGTCATTCGTTCCGACATGTGCTACTATCTGCAGCCGGTCACACCCAGTGCGTTCAATAGCTGCCGGAAGGGCCTCCTCCACATTACGGACGAGACCCCCCGGCAAGCACACCGAGTGCACACTGGCATTCTTCCCCGACCTACCCGCTATTTTCCTGAGGGGCTCCATAACCCGCCTAACGTTGGAGCTCCCTATAACTAATAGGCCCGCCCTCTGTGACTGTCGGGACCTTGCCGGAGAATCGGCCACTGGCCCAACAGGCGAGGCATCCTGTGGTGGCTCGGAAACGATGTCATCACCACTAGGAAGCACCCCGTACCTGTTGGAAAGGGGTAAGGCAGCTGCCACACGGCCAGATCCCACCTTCGCCTTTCGGCCAGGCACGCGCGAGCCCACCACTGTCCGCCATTCACCCTGGAGTGATGGCTGACCGGTAAGATGCTCACTGCAGGAAGACGCAGCGACATCGGGGGTTCCATGTGATTCCAAGGCCACCGAAGTAGGCATAGGTCTCACCACAGTTGCCCCAACGCCACTACGAGCCGACGCCTGCGCCTCGAGCTCGATGAGCCTAACAGACAAAGCCTCCACCTGCCCCCGAAGAGTGGCCAATTCTCCTTGCGTCCGCTCACAACAACCACAGTCCCTACACGTGACTATGTTTACCCTATTCTATACGGTGACAAATTCCCAAGATAATCTTCTGATGAGCTACTCTGATAATCAAGAAACACTCACTGAAATACGAGACGCGAAAACTACGCTAGGTTTTCCCAGAAAAACTATTTAAAAGCTAAGCGCAGCAAATAAGTACAAAAACGCTTTATACAAACAGTACTCGCTGCTGCTGGTGCTCTCGCTCTGGCTGTCACAAGACAACTGCTGATTCAAGTGACTAGTGGCTAACGGCCGCGAAACAAACAAAAGACGGTTTTAGGGCGCTTTCTGTTCTAAACGATCAAGAAAACACTAAGAAATCTAACACGAAAACTACGTAAAGTTTTATCAAGAACTGTTAGTTACTATGCAGAGCAGATAAACACAAATAGAATCCCTTCCTTAGTGGAAGGTCGTAAACAAAATGCAAAATAAACGCTTTATACAAACAGTACTCGCTGCTGCTGGTGCTCTCGCTCTGGCTGTCACAAGACAAGAAGCAGAATCAGTGTTCCTCTGCCGCATTGTCCATCACAGCTGGGATTCCATTTAAAAAGCTACACTGTCCAGTCACCTCGATGTGAACCACTCACCAAAAGCCTGAATAATCACCTTTATCAGCACGGACCGTTGCAAGACATGGGGGAAGGGATCAGTGGGGTTCTGGAAGGATGTGGAGCCATGTTGAGACAACTGTCGTGGCAGCTGCTCCTGATTTCTCGGCTGAGGATCCACGCGCTTACAGCCCGATCGAGATGGTCCAACAGATTCTCGACTAGGTTGAAATCCGGGGAATTTCTGTGCCCACGTGAGTACAGTTAACCAATCCTGGTGCTGTTAGAACGACACATGTACGCTGCAAGTCGTGTTACACATTGTATTGTCCTGCTGGCAGGTGCTACTGGGAGAGAAAAAACAAACTGCATCTAATGGCTGACATGGTCCCCAAGGATAGATGCATATTTCTGTTCATCCATTGTGCCTTCCAGAATGACGATATCACCCAGGGAATGCCACGAACACGTTCTCCAGACCATAACGCTACCTGCATGTCTGCTTTCAGTCGTTTCACGCCATGTATGCCAACGGCCGTCCCTTCGATGGAGCCTAAAGCGTGATTCATCTGCAAATGTCACCTGTTACCAATGAGTGGACGTCAGGCTGCAGTACTGACATGCAAATTCCGACCTTCGTGGGCGACGAACAGGAGTCAGGGTGGGTGCGTGAAGCAGGCGCATATGCAGCAACGTTCCCTGAACCATCCTTGAGAAGTCATTGTTGGTAGCCCCTTGGTTCATTTTGGCGGTCAGTTGCTCAACAGTTACACTTCTATTCGCCTGTACGCATCTCTGAAGCCGTCATTAACTCGTGTCACCTATGGCCTGGAGTACACACCAATTGCATCGGCGCCATCTTGCCGTACACAGTACATTTTAACCATGGCGGGTGAACGGTTCACAAAATGAACTGTTTCGTAAACGCTTCCACTCTTCGCCTGAAAGCCAAATAGCTCCGTTTCTGCATTACGACAACATCTGCACTGTTTTCCGCGTTCCTCCGAAACTCTTGCCAGTTGCTGTCTTTGAGTGACTGACGTCGAATATAGGCGTCGGTCACATAAATGTGACTAGGCCATTTAAAACTAGATTTTAATTTGTAAAATGGAGACAATGTTCTCGATTTCGGAATGTGATTTCGTAATAACATTCCGAAATCTTCAATATAATAATTATTACTTCACACACAGTAAGAAAGATTTTATTGTAAAATACTCTTCAAAGAAATACAATCTAAGGAGTCAATTTTTTTTTCTAATGTATGGTACAAAGACTTGCATGGTTGCATATTCCGTAACACTGAAGCGTGAAAGAAACTGATACAGGCATCCGTATTCAAATACAGAGATATGTAAACAGGCAGAATGCAGCGCTACTGTCGGCAACGCCTGTATAAGGCAAGAAGTCTACGGCGCAGATGTTAGATCGGCTATTGCTCCTACAATGGCAGGTTATCAAGGCTTAAGGGAGTTTGAACGTGGTGTTGCATACCGAGCACCAGCGATGGGGCACAGCATCTCCGAGGTAGCGATGAAGTAGGGATTTTCCTGCACGACCATTTCACGAGTGTACCGTGAATATCAGGAATCCCGTAAAACATCAAATCTCTGACATCGCTGTAGCCGGGAAAAGATCCTGAAAGAACGGGACCAACTACAATTGAAGAGAATCGTTCAGCGTGACAGAAGTACAGCCCTTACGCAAATTGCTTCATATTTCAGTGCTGAGCCATCAACAAGGGTCAGCGAGCGAACCATTCAACGAAACATAATCGATATGGGCTTTCGGATCCGAAGTCTCACTTGTATACCCTTGATGAATGCACGAGACAAATCATTACGCATCGCCTGGGCCCGTTAACACCGACATTGGAGTGTTGACTGGAAACATGTTCCCTGGTTGGACGAGTCTCGTTTCAAATTGTATCTAGCGCATGGACGTGTACGGATATTGAGACAACCTAATGAATCCATGGACCCTGCATGTTCAACCTGGTGGAGGCTCTGTAATGTTGTGGGGCGTGTGCAGTTTGACTGTTATGGGACCCCTGATACGTCCAAATACGTCTCTGACAGGTGACACGTACGTAAGCATCCTGTCTGATCACATGCATCCATTCATGTCCATTGTGCGTTCCGACGGACTTGGGCAATTCTAGCAGGACAATGCGACACCCCACACGTCCAGAGTTGCTACAGAGTGGCTCCAGAAACCCTCTTCTGAGTTTAAACTCTTTCGCTGGCCACCAAACTCCCCAAACACGAACGTTATCGAGTATATCTGGGATGCCCTGCAACGTGCTGTTCAGAAGAGATCTTCATCCTCTGGTAGTCTTACGGATTTATGGACAGCGCAGCAGGATTTATGGTGCCAATTCGCTCCATCGCCAGACATTAGTCGATTCCATGCCACGTCATGTTGCGGCACTTCATTGTACCACTACAGTGGTAAACTGAACAACTGTAAAAAGCAGATTTGCATATAACGTGTTCAGCCTGAAGGGTCGTGCAACTTCCAAGTAAGGGGCCTGAAGGGCCAAATTTACAAGATAAGAAAATGTTAAAAAATATCAGCTGGAAAATGACAAGTGCTTATTAACAACTCGACCTTAAGAGCCAGGTAATAAATGAAATTAGTCAAACAAATTCTACAATAAGTAATGGCCAGGAATTTATCAGTAAGCCGGCCTTAAGGGCCCCACTACACTAACAAGAGAGGTTAAATATTAAATCCGGACTGCAAAGCCTTAAGGGCTGTAGAGCTTCCAAAAGGGGGGCCTGAAGGCCAATTCATCAAGGTACTTAATAAACAGCTCCGCCTGGAGGGCTGGCCGATGGTTACGGTTAGGCAAGTTCTCAAAAATAGAAGGCAAATCAACAAATTTATCAGTAGTCGAGCCTTAAGGGCCACAGTACATTTAGAATCCACATTAAGCATTAGGAACTGTCATACAGCGAAGCAGTTCCCTAAAACTTAGCAACCTTAAATAAATCAATTGATACTATCCAGCGAAAAGGTAAACTTCCATAAAATCTAAATTTAAAAATGCAAGCAATCGCAGACGAACATGCCTAGGAAATTTACAAAAGTTTAACCACAGTTGCTGAGTATGGAATACAAGCAGCTGCAAGGCTACCAATCAGTCATCGTGCCCCAATATCATGATTTACAATCTCCAGGTAGTACGAAACAGGAAAAATACAAGGCGAGCCCCAAAGAGGAATTAAATGATGCCCTTCAATCACAAATCATTAGACCGCAGCGTAAAGCTGCCACATTTCACAAACTGGCGTAAAAGCCACCAGCTCAATCGACACTGTTCACATAGGCAAACATACAAATAAAATTCTGTAACCCTGTAAAATTTTCAGTCTAAAGGGGGCTGATAATAACATACGTTATTAAAACAATCCTTAAGATGAACACATGTGTGCACAGCCACGTACTTCACAAATTGCTTTTCTTTCTCTCACATACATAGAAGACGTAGGCTTGGAACTGACTACCAAATTGGTCACAAGAATCAATAGATAGCCACCAATACATCAGTACCTAATTAGACAGTCTCCTAGTGTGACATGACAGACCAACAGTTCACATTCACAGCCTTTGATTCAACATGATCTACTATCCTCGTTGTACAGCATCGACCATGCCCGGAGTGCCTACTGCAAATTTTAACCAAGCAATTCACGCTCACGCCGCCGCCTAACCGAGGAACCGGCCCCACCAGACACTCTGAGTCAAACTCCGCAAACGCAGTGCAGAACTAACATTCAACCTTTTCCTTCATAGGTTCAGAACCGGCGAGCTAAACCGGTGGACGGAAAACACACAATGTCGGCGGCAGCAACATAAAGGAAGTCGCAAACACCACCCTAACACAAGGCAATAGCAAGTCAAAAGCACAACGGCAATAGCGAAATATACTCGACTTCAGTCCCAGAGGAAAACCTGCCGCCCTCAGTGCTGAAAACATTCCCGGAGCAACCGTCCTCAGCGACTCCCACGGAACCGCAACATCACAGCTCCTTATTTCAATTCTCTTCCGACAAGAACAATCATAATCGGAGCTAACGGCTTCTCCAAGTCAGACGCGCTATGCCGTAGAACCTCACGGTGGAATGAGCCGGCCGACACCACACAAACCACCGCAAGTAAGACAAACCAGCACTTCCGGAGTCGATGGCGTACTGCCACGCTTCACGACTCTGTCACTCCAACCCACCGACCTAGAGGGCGGGCCATCAGACGAGGAGAACAGACCCCAGATCACGTAAGAAACAGATTGCCCGATCGCATGGTCTAGCAGGCAACCCTTGTCGGGGAACTGCCACCAGGCGGCAACAGCGTCACACCCTTACTTGTGGAATCAACCACTAGATGGCACTCCGGTCTGTGAAATATGTGGCAACATCGCCGAACGCGTGCAGCTTTCCACTATTTGGCGTCTGTGAAGTACAGCTGTCTCTGACACACCCGTGGTAGTGGAACGAGTCGTCATGCCGAGGGCCTGCGAGTGTATCAACTGTAGGAGGAGTAGACGAACAAATCCTGAACTAAAAATGTTCAGATTTCCTGTCAAAGATAAAGAAAGGTTACGCGAGTGGATTTTAAATTCAGGTAAATCAATATATTAGTTACGAGTTTGGTGTTGTTGTTGTTGTTGTTGTTGTTGTGGTCTTCAGTCCTCAGACTGGTTTGATGCAGCTCTCCATGCTACTCTATCCTGTGCAAGCTTCTTCATCTCCCAGTACCTACTGCAACCTACATCCTTCTGAATCTGCTTAGTGTATTGATCTCTTGGTCTCCCTCTACGATTTATACCCTCCACACTGCCCTCCAATGCTAAATTTGTGATCCCTTGATGCCTCAAAACATGTCCTACCAGCCGATCTTCTAGTCAAGTTGTACCACACACTTCTCTTCTCCCCAATCCTATTCAATACCTCCTCATTAGTTACGTGATCTACCCACCTTATCTTTAGCATTCTTCTGTAGCACCACATTTCGAAAGCTTCTATTCTATTCTTGTCCAAACTGGTTATCGTCCATGTTTCACTTCCATACATGGCTACACTCCATACAAATACTTCCAGAAACGACTTCCTGACACTTAAATCTATACTCGATGTTAACAAATTTCTCTTCTTCAGAAACGATTTCCTTGCCATTGCCAGTCTACATTTTATATCCTCTCTACTTCGACCATCATCAGTTATTTTACTCCCTAAATAGCAAAACTCCTTTACTCCTTTAAGTGTCTCATTTCCTAATCTAATCCCCTCAGCATCACCCGATTTAATTTGACTACATTCCATTATCCTCGTTTTGCTTTTGTTGATGTTCATCTTATATCCTCCTTTCAAGACACTGTCCATTCCGTTCAACTGCTCTTCCAAGTCCTTTGCTGTCTCTGACAGAATTACAATGTCATCGGCAAACCTCAAAGTTTTTATTTCTTCTCCATGGATATTAATACCTACTCCGAATTTGTCTTTTGTTTCCTTTACTGCTTGCTCAATATACAGATTGAATAGCATCGGGGAGAGGCTACAACCCTGCCTCACTCCTTTCCCAACCACTGCTTCCCTTTCATGCCCTTCGACTCTTATAACTGCCATCTGGTTTCTGTACAAATTGTAAATAGCCTTTCGCTCCCTGTATTTTACCCCTGCCACCTTCAGAATTTGAAAGAGAGCATTCCAGGTTTGCCTTTTCTTAATCTTTCTTCTAAGATAAGTCGTAAGGTTAGTATTGCCTCACGTGTTCCAACATTTCTACGGAATCCAAACTGATCTTCCCCGAGGTCCGCTTCTACCAGTTTTTCCATTCGTCTGTAAAGAATTCGCGTTAGTATTTTGCAGCTGTGACTTATTAAACTGATAGTTCGGTAATTTTCACATCTGTCAACACCTGATTTCTTTGGGATTGGAATTATTATATTCTTCTTGAAGTCTGTGGGTATTTCGCCTGTCTCATACATCTTGCACACCAGATGGTAGAGTTTTGTCATGACTGGCTCTCCCAAGGCCATCAGTAGTTCTAATGGAATGTTGTCTACTCCCGGGGCCTTGTTTCGACTCAGGTCTTTCAGTGCTCTGTCAAACTCTTCACGCAGTATCTTATCTCCCATTTCATCTTCATTTACGTCCTCTTCCATTTCCATAATATTGTCCTCAAGTGCATCGCCCTTGTATAAACCCTCTATATACTCCTTCCACCTTTCTGCCTTCCCTTCTTTGCTTAGAACTGGGTTGCCATCTGAGCTCTTGATATTCACACAAGTGGTTCTCTTCTCTCCAAAGGTCTCTTTAATTTTCCTGTAGGCAGTATCTATCTTACCCCTAGTGAGACAAGCCTCTACGTCCTTACATTTGTCCTCTAGCCATCCCTGCTTAGCCATTTTGCACTTCCTGTCGATCTCATTTTTGAGACGTTTGTATTCCTTTTTGCCTGCTTCATTTAATGCATTCTTATATTTTCTCCTTTCATCAATTAAATTCAATATTTCTTCTGTTACCTAAGGATTTCTACTAGCCCTCGTCGATCTTGATCCTTTGCTGCCTTCACTACTTCATCCCTCAGAGCCACCCATTCTTCTTCTACTGTGCTTCTTTCCCCCATTCCTGTCAATTGTTCGCTTATGCTCTCCCTGAAACTCTGTACTACCTCTGGTTTAATCAGTTTATCCAGGTCCCACCTCCTTAAATTCCCGCCTTTTTGCAGTTTCTTCAGTTTCAATCTGCAGTTCATAACCAACAGATTGTGGTCAGAATCCACATCTGCCCCTGGAAATGTCTTACAATTTAAAACCTGGTTCCTAAATCTCTGTCTTACCATTAAATAATCTATAGGATACCTTCTAGTATCTCCAGGATTCTTCCATGTATACAACCTTCTTTCATGATTCTTGAACCAAGTGTTAGCTATGATTAAGTTATGCTCTGTGCAAAATTCTACAAGGCGGCTTCCTCTTTCATTTCTTCCCCCCAATTCATATTCACCTACTATGTTTCCTTCTCTCCCTTTTCCTACTGACGAATTCCAGTTACGAGTAAGAATTGATAAAGAGCCCTAAGCATTCGATCCTATCTAAATTTTGTCGATCTTATATTCTGATATAACGTGGCAGCCCTTCCTGTACAAGAATTATATCATATAATTTTTAAATGAAATCTTTGCTGCGATTTGGACTTTTTTAAACTGTTTATTCACTTCACTATCGTAATTTTGACTGTAGAGGCATCTTGGTGTGCAATGTGAAAACTGAAACCAATATAAGATATGGATAACAAAATGCAAAGCATAGTGTGGTAACATTTGGTAAACAATTTAAGAAGCATTACCTTACAAGACCTTTCCCTTGGTACATGAAAATGACTCTAGAGCTGAAATCGCAACAGTGAAATAAATGAATAACAGTCGTCATCTAACTGCTAGATCATCGGTCCCTCTAAATCCTGGTATATACTAAAGCGAACGAAGTGAACGAGTGTAAAACGTCGTTTACACTGCTGCAAATAAATATTCATAGATAATTCGCCAATGTTCACTGCCATTCGTTTATACTTGTGAACAAGCGTTTGTACTGGAATGAAGGGAAGAGAATAGAAGAGAACGAGCATAGCATGCAAACTATAGACGCTGCCTATTTTAAATTTTTTATCTGTGCGCTAATAATCCTCACACAGCTTTCACTCGAAAACAACACTACCTATAGTAACAGGTCTGCGCGAGTGCGGATATCCCCAGTAATAACTGTGTTGCAGATAAAAGCGTACGTCTGTTGCGATTATTTGCGGGTTATCTTTAAACTGTGCAAAGTAAATTTTTAGCATAATTATGGTTTGCTGTCTGTGGCCGTTCAAAGTTGACACCGCCAAAATACGCTCGAAAAACACGCTTTCTTTTGTATATTACCGCGTTTGCAGCCGCCTTTCAACAACAATCCAAAATTCATCGTTTTGTGCCACTCTTATATCATTTACGATAAGTTACATGCAAAGTAAAAGAATTTAAATTTGAAATGACTGTCACTGAAATATGTCAAGCCTTAATTCGCATCACAACCGAGTGCGGACATCAGCAGACAAAAATTCAGGCCAGGCGCAAGTCTCTTTTCAGAGCAGTGGTGGGTTAAACTGCTTTACAAAACGTTATTATCTCAGAATGCGTATAAGCAACTTGGCAGATGTGGATAATGATCTTGTGGATATGGTGCACATACGGACGGCGGCATTTTTCCTGTCCGCGCAGACTTCTAGTTACAGCTACGATGTAAATCTTTGATACTGAGATAAGATTATTTTGCCCGCTGGTTTTGACAAAGCAAACAAATGGCGTAGGAAAATAATAACGTCGGTAACGTCAGGACGCGAAACCCACTGCTCAATGCAATATTTGTCAGTAAATTAACGAATTATATTTCAGAGACGTTGAGAAGATTAAGAAAATTTTCTAGTGTTAACCTGCTCGTGGAGGTCTTTTTTACCACCTAATCGGTATCAGAAGAGCTGTATAACAACGAGGAAAGAGACGGCATGGAAGGCGAGTGTAAAACCTATGCGACTGCAATACAGTCTGCATTTAAACAGAGAATTATTTGTGTGTTACTTTCCATTTATTTCATTTCGTAAATGATTGTGAGAAGTATCCCTACAGTAGAATTACAGGAGCTAATCTACATTCTTCGATTCTCGGGAAAAACCATAGCCAATCATGGTCTACAGTCAGCTGTGTAACGAATGCAATTCGCGCGCAACGCTCTAGCCGAACACAAATCAGCGTCCATTCACGTCACCGAAGATACAGCGTTGCCAATTCCGCGACATGGACAGGTCAGTTAGCATTGTAGCGTCGCCCGCGACATCTGTTGACCGACGGGGAAACTATTTTTACGGTTGCCTGTTCCGCCGTAAGGACGGTCAATCTGTTTCTTACGTGATCTGGGAACAGACGGCGCCGCCACGCGGAAAAGCGCCGGCGGGAAGCCAAGGCGTAACCAGGGCGCGTGTTTAAACGAGACGGACAGAAGCACGTCTCAGAGCTACATCTCCAAATCATGTGTTCAAGAGGTTCTCCAGAACGCTCTGCAGAAGAGAGAACTATGTGCAAATTTGTTCTGGACATATTGACTCCCAAACGAAAACAACGACGCATGGACACCTACCGATACTTGACTGAAACGCAAAATACGGGCAATCCTTTTCTGGAATAAAATCATCATGGGCCGTGAGAATTGGTGTTACCAATACGAAAATACCACAGAACGTCAAACTGCAGAAATTTGCGTGAACGGTCAATGTTGTGGCGAAATGACCGACATACAGGCGACTGTGGCACACGACTTGATCAGCATCGCAAAGAAAAAGGTCTCTGACGGATTCGCATACCTGTAAGAATGTTCTGTGCGTTGTATTAACGTGAGGGGAGGCCGTGTGGATCACTTAATATTTCCCAATTTGTTGTTTATCCAGTCTCGAATCTTTTTGCACTGGCGGGTTACTCCAATAATTTTTATTGCTGTCTGTTGAGGCATCAAATACGACAATAGCAATAGAATCCCAGAAAAATATATTAATGTAATAATTCAGTTTCGCACATTTATACCTATTTGACATGGTGAAAAGCGTATATTCGTTAATTTTTTTTATATTAGTTCCAACCTTTGCAATTTGGTTGCTTAAATCTTCGGAGAGTTGTATCCGACGCGAAAAAAATGGAAATTTGTGGTAAGTACTACGGGACCAAACTGCTGAGGTCATCGGTCCCTAGGCTTGCACACTACATAATCTAACTTAAACGAACTTACGCTAAAGAGGAGCCGCGCTAACCGTGGCAAGGCCCCTTTTGTTCCAAAAAAGTTTTAACTGGATGATAAATGATCATAAATGTTGAACTGAAATATGAACAAGTTAAACATCTTAGTATTAAGTTTCTTCATCAGAAAGAAGATGATTCAAACAAACTAAAGTTCTTAAGTAAAAGTTTGGAATAGAATAGGTCCAGATCAAAATATTAATTGCAGCTTTAGTAAAGCATTTATGACACATTTATTGAAGACAGTTCAGTTCGATATGGCCACAATTATCGTGGACGCAATCCTCACAGATATGACATTGAATGCAGTCTTGTTCGGAAGACAGATCACATGGCTATCTTTTTGTTTCCCCATAAACTTATTACCCTATTGTCTGACGTACTTCTTTGAACTGAGTCTTTTTCCATCGTTTCTGTGGCTGTCATTTTAAAACGCCTGACTTTTCCTACGGTTTCTTTCGTGTTCTTTTCGTCCGATGTATGAAACGAGAAAGCTTATTTCCACGAATCAGCATTGTTTTAGAAAGCGTCGCTCGTGCGAAATCCAGCTTGGTCTTTTTTCACATGATATACTGAGAACTGTGGATTAAGGGTGAGAGGAAGATTCCATATTTCTAGATTTCCGAAAGGTATATGACACCGTACCCTATTGCACATTGTTAACGGAGGTACTAGCGTATGAAATAAGTTCACAGATATGATAGACGTTAGAATTCTTAAGTAATGGAACCCAGTATGTTGCCATCGACGGCGAGTGTTCATCAGAGATAAGGGTATCGTCAGGAGCGCAAGGGGGGCAGTATAATAGGGCCGCTATTATTTTCTATACACGTAAATGATGGGCCGGACAGGGAAGACAGCAATGGCTCTGAGCACTATGGGACTCAACTGCTGTGGTCATCAGTCCCCCAGAACTTAGAACTACTTAAACCTAACTAACCTAAGAACATCACACACATCCATGCCCGAGGCAGGATTCGAACCTGCGACCGTAGCAGTCGCACGTTTCCGGACTGCGCCCCTAGAACCGCGAGACCACCGCGGCCGGCGAAGACAGCA
Source organism: Schistocerca americana (assembly GCF_021461395.2). Classification (NCBI taxonomy): domain Eukaryota; kingdom Metazoa; phylum Arthropoda; class Insecta; order Orthoptera; family Acrididae; genus Schistocerca; species Schistocerca americana. The sequence goes on along the minus strand of NC_060127.1, from coordinate 208,111,281 downwards.
ATCTGCAGTTGTTTGCTGACGATGCTGTGGTCTACGGGAAGGTGTCGACATTTAGTGACCGTTGGAGGATACGAGAAGCTAGCTCTAAATGCAGGAAAAATGTAAGTTACTGCAGATGGGTAATGTTGGAGTAGCGCATTAGTAATATCCTGCTTGACCCAGTCAAGCGGTTTAAAGATCTGGACACAACAATGCTGCGGGCCGCTGTGGCCGAGCGGTTCTAGGCGCTTCAGTGCAGAGCCGCTCTGCTGCTATGATCGCAGGTTCGAATCCTGTCTCAGGCACGAACGACTTCTTCATATCTGCCTGTTAAAAAGAAGTGTGAAAATTTAAGTACCTCTGTGGTAGTAAAACATTTCCATAATTAGTTGTTGGGCTAGACGTTGTCAAGGCTGCAATGTGGAAAGTAGTATCACTTGTATCTAACCGAGCGAGCTGGTGCAGTGGTTAGCACGCTGCACTCGCGTGCGGCCATCCGAAATCGTTTCAGGCAAATGCCGGATGGTTCCTTTGCAAGGGCACGGCCGGTTTCCTTCCCCATTCTTCCTTCATCTTACGAGACCGATGACCTCGCTGTCTGGTCCCCTCTCCCAGATCAACCAATTAACCAACTCCCAACTTTTATATAGATACAATAAAAATGTTACTTGCAGACGAGACACAACGCTAGAAGGCTACGTTCGTGTACCAAAAAATAAAAAGGTCCCTGGGGACAGCTAACTTTTGATTCGAGAACGTTTACGCGGCCTTGGTCCTGCATAGTTGACGCTGCAGTAGCGCAGCAGGTGCTGCCACTGCTGCTAGAGTTTAGAAGCTCGTCTTGTCCGATGCAGTCCAGTGGGTGACCTGCCACTACATTCATGCTGTGCATACTGTCGTGTCACGTTACTGTCAAAAGGCTGAATAACCACCTTCTGTACCGCGGACCAATGCCAGATGTGCAGGAAGAGAGTTAGTGAAGTTCTGTAAGGTAGCTATGACGGCTTCAGCGCTGTGGCCAGCTGCGGTGGACTTCACGGATGAGGATCCGTGGTGCGAACACCACAGCACAGGTGGTCCCACAGGTTCTCGATTCGGTTTAAGTCTGGCGAGTTTGGCGGCCAGGGGAGTACGGCAAACTCATCCTGGTGCTCTTCGAACCACGCGCGTACGCTGCGGTCTGTGTGACACGTTGCATTGTCCCGCTGGGAGATGCCATTCATCGTGATTCATCCGGAAAGGCCACCTGCCGCTACTCAGTGTGTAATGGACCTACGCTTTCGGATAACTAAAATAAGTGATGACAAGTGTTCCACTTTGGTTGTGGTTGGTTTTTTTCCAGGGAACATTCATTCATTCTTCACTTTAGATGAAGTCAGTCTCGTTCCATTGTTCCTCCGTTTCTCGTTCCCGCCTAGGTCTCGTTTTGTTCTTTTCTGTGTAATCACTCGTTCCTCATCGTAGTTCAACTTTTTATAACTATACAATTTATGTATTTCTCAGGCAACAAAAAGAGAAATCCGCTGTTCCCTTTGTCATTTGGATGAACTGTAGAACACATACATATCGCAAGGCAAGTCGTTTTTTTTTCTCCAAGCAAGAGCATCAGCCAAAATTTAATATGCTTAATATGCTTGATTGAACGACTACTTTTTTAAATAACTTTTATTACTTTTGTTGTGGTATAAGATGGAACTTCATATTTTCACATTTCTTCCAAAAATGGAGCACAACATTAAGGGAGGTTTTTATGTTTCAAGTTTCGTTGTTTCTTTGTGATACCCCGTAGTTTAGTTTCTTTGCACAAAAACATGTTTTGCGGGTGATTTCGGATCAGTACGAAAGAGGAAGTAGTGTCTCTCCATTTGAGAAATCGTATAATAACATAAAATCCTGTTTACTCTTTATCTCAGTAATTGTTGTTCGGAAGTAACTTGCTGACGAAATACTTTTTTACTTTCAACTCCATTATTAGTACCCTATTTCTGCATTAACTTTAATAACATAGCCCGTAAACATGTCAGTTATTAAGCGTATCTTTCTCTGCCTCGTGATGACTGGGTGTTGTGTGGTGTCCTTAGTTAGGTTTAAGTTGTTCAAAGTTCTAGGGGACTGATGACCTCAGATGTTAAATCCCGCAGTCCTCAGAGCCATTTGAACCATTTTGTGCAGTGTGTTCGCGATATCTCCGTTTTTGGGCACTCTGAAAAATCTCTCTTGAGGAACATGTCAGTCAAAGCAAATCTGTGCAAAGATACTCTTATTGCATTATAAACTAAATGTTTTATTCCATTAGTCGTAAATGTTGGGATTTGATCGATTCCCATTTCAATCCTCATATATTTTTGTCTCTTTGTTCTCTTTCGTAATTCAGTGTATTTGCTGATTTCGTATCTGATTCAGAAAACAGGAACCGTAAATGTTTTTTTTTTTGTTTTTTTTTTGTTTTTTTTTCAGTCTTTGTTAAGCGAGACGGGAGCCACCACCACTGACGATCTGATAAAAGTATATAAAGTTCTGAAAGAAATCTGAAATCAAAATAAAGTGCTTTGGTTTCTGAATCACCACAGGGTCATGCTCCGACTTATATACTGACATGCAGATTAAAAATATAACAAACTGCGGTCTTTCCTTGTGATCGTAATCGAACTTCATCATGTAACACAAACGTTTTCAATACACAAATAGCTGTTGCCTTCCACCTTTCATAATGGATCCCCTTGGAGCACGAAAAGGTCGTCTGTGGAACAGTTCTTCGAGAATAGTGTTCGCAGTTAATTGAAAACCTGTCAATATAATCCTCGCATACATCTTATGCCTGAAATGAGAATATAAGAGATCTTTTGCGAAAATGTTTTCAGTCAAAATACACGCACCTCTAAAAGGGGTCACATTTTATGCTGTTGTGACAAAAACTTAGGATTGAACTGAAAATCGGTTGAGTGCGAGTTTCGTGAACAACATTCTCCTACCCTTTTCCGTGTACGTTAAATGACCGAAAGATACCTAAAATTATCACCATTGAGCTAGTAGTGAACTTTTACTTCATTTTCAAATACATTGGTGACTAAAATTGATATTTTAAATACAATAATATGTATTAACTGAATTCTTGAACTTCACATTCGTTTCTCCCTCGTCTGTTAATGGTTCCCTGTGCTCACTCAGTTCTCTTTGTCCGATACATGATTGATCCCATGCCTGTTCCTTGGGGTTCCTTTCAACTCGTGGCTCATCAAACCTTGCTTATCATTTCCATCTGCAAATATCTTCAAAGCAATTATGTGAGATATGTATTCAAGATTAGGAAAAAAATCGTGTTTTTTTTTCTCACTTACGATATTCTGGCGATTTAGTTGCCCCTGCTGCTGATACAAAGTTTCTAATGTTTGTACGCAGTTTCTCAACTACTGTGTTGATGCCGAGATTTTTCCAACGAAATCTTTACTTACCACACAGATAGTATCACGCTTCCTTGCGTAGTTAGTTTACACACGCACACATTGTAAAATACAGCTATAATGTAGTTTTCACACCAGTAATGCCTACACAAGCACGTATTAATCCGTGTAAACCGTCAGAAAACGAAGACGTTTTGGTTTCTTCTATTACGAGCTTGCCTCGAAAGTGACCGGCGGCTGCGGTAGCCCACAGTGGGTAGTGAACAGGTTCCGGAATCCGCACCGTACTTCCGCCCAGGTCGCCCTCGCCTCTGTCAACCTGTCCTGTGGTCACTGACCCATCACGTCACCCGACCAATGCTTTCTCAGAAGGCACCCAGCTAAGGAAATCGAAGTAAACAACCTGTCTACATGAGGGAATCATGAATTTATGCACTAGTAATACGTGCGAGTATTTGTTTTTGTTTCTTTTTTCCTGAAAATTTATCTAAATTCCATCTGGCATGCGCAGTTAGTCAAATGAACTCCGGATAAGTCCGAGTAGCACTCTGTCAGAGAGGGCACCGAGCAAACTCAAAAGTTCATCCATCCCGGAAGTAGGGAATCTCGACTATTTTTGCTATGGTATCGTTCCCGATAATTCCAAACTTTCGAGAATAAGAAAAAAATTGTCGTGTCATGTAATTACGAATTAACAATTTTCGGATTTTTCTGTTTATTTGTACTTTGAAATCACGCTTCCTGTCAAGTTACATGATTCTAGATCAACGGGAAAGACCGTACAGGTTTTGATGAGTGAGGCTGCTCGCATCAAAGTATGTGACATAGGTGACCGCATCTCCTGACTGCTTTGAGTTAGAAAAAAATGGTTCAAATGGCTCTGAGCACTATGGGACTTAACATCTATGGTCATCAGTCCCCTAGAACTTAGAACTACTTAAACCTAACTAACCTAAGGACATCACACAACACCCATGCCAGAGGCAGGATTCGAACCTGCGACCGTAGCAGTCGCGCGGCTCCGGACTGAGCGCCTAGAACCGCTTTTGAGTTAGAAGCTTAGCGTTTTTACATCTTGAAGGCACGATAGACCTTAATATATGACACAAATTTCAAGTTGGTATGTCTACTCGTTCCTGAGAAAAACAGTTTTTAACAGGCGGACAGACAGGCAATAAGGTGATCCAATAAGGTTGCGTTTCTACCGATGGAGGTATGGAACACTAAAAAAAAAAAGGTACGATGAGCGAGTAACAATGAACGGTTCCCAAAAAAGAGCCATCACCATTGCACTAAGTCGCAAGAACGATAGAGTTTGCCGATCTCTAACGTTAACTCCGATCAGTCCAAGTAATTCCTACAAGAAGAAACAGGGGTCGGCGAGGAAGAGACAGGGGATCCGTTACTACAAACAGAATTTTAAGGACTTAATATAAGACAGAAGGGATTCATAACATTCCATCAGAATTTCTAAGATCGTTGGGGGGTGTGACAAGGGGGGGGGGGGGAGGGAGGGGAGTGAAACGACTACTCGGCTCAGTCTCAGTGCGTAGAATATATGTGATTGGCAATACACTATCAGACATTCAGAAGTACACCATCCACACGATCCCGAAGACTTTCAACAGTCGAGAAGTCCGAGAGCTAGCGCACAATCAGCTAAAGGGAGGTAGGACGTCAAACGGGCCGACTTGGAGCAGGAGAGCCACCACAGGACATTTCAGTTTCTACTGTCCATACTTTTACAAATAAATACATAAAACTTTGTCAGCATGACCAGCAAGGATTCAGGATTCACACTCATAGCAGTGGAAGTGCAAAAACATAACAAAATTAATTCTTTTAGATATGAAATTTCATCATTTTTTCACTTACTGTTGGCTGCATTTGTTTGTGTAGGTACGTTTTTCTTCACAAGTAAGAGAGATTCTTTGATGAATTTTGCACAGCATACAAACCATACTCACAAGTGTATGAAACTCTAATTTTCCAAATCTATTAAAACTGTGGTAAAAATTGAAATAATTAACTACAAAATTTGATTTTTTTCTAAACATAAAGTTTAAAACGTAACAGCTCATTCATTTTTTTCATAAATTAAATAGATTCTAGAGTTTCAGACACCTGTAAGTATGGTTTGTATGCTGTGCAAAATTCATCGAACGGCCTCTCTTACTTATGAAGAAATAGTAAGTGAAAAATGATGAAATTTCACACGTAAAAAAAAAATTATTTTGTTATGTTTTTGAACTTCCGCTGCTACGAGTGTAAATCCTGAATCCTTTCTGGTCATGCAGACAAAGATTTATGAATTTACTTGTAAAAGTATAGACAGGGGAAATTTAAATGTCCTGAGTTGCCTCTCCTGCTCCAAGTCGGCCCGTTTGGCGTCCTACCCCCCTTAACGGCCCAGGCATCCAAATTGTTGACAAGAATAATACACATAAGAATGGGAAAGAAGATAGAGGATCTGTTAGATGACAATAAGTTTGGCTTTAGGACAGGTAAAGGCACCAGAGGAGCATTTCTGACGTTGCGGTTGATAATGTAAGCAAGACTGAAGAAAGATCAAGACATGTTCATTGGATTTCTCGACCTGGAAAAAGCGATCGACAGTGTAACGGGTGCAAGATGTTCGAAATTCCGAGAAAAAAAATTGGGTAAATTGTATGGAAAAGCGGGTCATATACAGTATCTACAGAAACCAAGAGCGAACAGTAAGGCTAGAAGATGAAGACCGCTCGGTTTAAAACGGGTGTAAGACAGCGATGTAGTCCTTTGTCTCTATTGTTCACCCAGTACATCGAAGAAGCAATGACGGAAATAAAGGAAAGATAAAAAAACTGGGATTAAAATTCAAGGTGAGAGGATATCAATGATCAACTGAAGACATAAAATGCGTCCGTGATCACATTTTGGCACTTTATTTTACAGGTCCATCTTGATCACACAAACTTCTCCACTTGACTATTAACGGTTTCGGGTATGCCAGCTTCAGATCTGTTACAAACAAAGACAATGTGTACCAACCAAGCTCAGTTTGCTGACGTTAAATCTATAAAAGACCTGACGCTACATAAGAAAGTTAAAAAGTTTTTACATGCTTAACAGCCATGTATACCAGCGATACATACCACAAAATATTCTGATGCAGTACCAACGTCAAGCTAAACATGTAGGTAAGTAGTAATTGCTAGTGATGATCAGAATGCGCCTGGCATTTACACAAAGGAACTGAGACCAGCAGAGAGCACTGTAGCTTGGGTGTATGATTAATCGGTATAGCAAATGTAATGGTTAAAGTGCGGTATACGTAGTCATTAATCAAAATTACCTCACATGACAAAACGAGAGTGTGACAATAAAACATGTACTGACACATTATATGTGGAATCACATCCACACTTAAAAATCAAATCAATGATACGATTCGTTGATGACATTGCTATCCTCGGTGAAACTGAAGAAGAATTACGAAATCTGTAGAATGGAATGAACAGTCTAATGAGTACAGAACATGGATTGAGAGTAAATAGACGAAAGACGAAAGTAATGAGTAGTAGCAGAAATGAAAGCAGCAACTTAACATAAAAATATTGGGAATCACCAAGTAGGCGAAGTTAAAGCATTCTGCTAACTAGACTGCAAAATAAGCCATGACAGAGGAAGGAGGACATTAAAAACGAAACTATCCTTGGCAAAGAGGGCGTTCTTGACCAACAGAAGTCCACTAATATCGGACATAGCCCTCAGTCTGAGGAAGAAATTTGTGAGAATGCACGTTTGGAGCACAGCATGGGAAACCGGAGAGAAAGAGTATCCAAGCATTTGAGATGTGGTTTTATAGAAGTACCGGGTGATCCAAAAGTCGGTATAAATTTGAAAAGTGAATAAACCACGGAATAATGTAGATAGAGAGGTAAAAATTGACACACATGCTTGGAATGACATGAGGTTTTATTAGAACCAAAAAAATACAAAGTTCACAAAATATCCGACAGATGGCGCTGGACAGCAAAACGTCAGTGACTGCGCATGACAATCGTGTATAAGAGGAGCTGTAATGAGGGAGAGAATCAGATGCGCCAGCAGTCGCAGCATGTTGACGTTACCTGAAAAGGCGCTTTGGTTCAGCGTTACGATCCTATCGCCATAGGAAGGGGCTTCGAACGGGTAAAGGTCCGTCGACAAATGCAGCTGTGGCGAGAATGATTTCGAAGTTCGAAGTAACGGGTTGTTTAGCCGATAGACCCCGTAGTGGCCGACCGAGCACAAGGCGTAATGCTGCTGAGACAGTTCAGGAAGAAATGGAGACTGTAGCGGGTTCGTCTATGCACGGGGAAGTCGGCGCTCGTGCAGTCGCACGTCGCACCGGCATTCCATACACTACTGTTTGGTTGGCACTGAGGCGTACCCTCTGATGCCGTCCGTACAAAATGCATCGGCATCATGAACTGTTACCTGGCGATTTAGTGAAGCGGAGGGCATTTGAGGTGTGGGCGTTTCAAAAGATGGCGTAAGATGACGATTGGTTGAGTAACGTGTTGTGGACCGACGAAGCTCATTTCACGCTCCGAGGGTCTGTCAACGCCCACAACTGCAGAATTTGGGCTACCGAAAATCCTAGAACTGTCGTGGAAACTCCATTGCACGACGAGAAAGTCACGGTAGGGGTTGGATTTACCACATCTACCGTTATCGGGCCTTTTTTCTTCGAGGAAATGCGTGATTCTGGTTTTGTAACTGCTACCGTGACGGGTGAGAGGTACGCCGATATGTTACAGAATCGCATCATCCCCAGCCTGGCTGATAAACACCTGCTGGAACGTACGATGTCTATGCAGGATGGCGCTCCACTCCATATTGCTAGACGCGTGAAAGATCTCTTGCGCGCGTCGTTTGGTGATGATCGTGTGCTCAGCCGCCACTTTCGTCATGCTTGGCCTCCCAGGTCCCCGGACCTGAGTCCGTGCGATTATTGGCTTTGGGGTCACCTGAAGTCGCAAGTGTATCGTGATCGACCGACATCTCTAGGGATGCTGCATGACAATGCCTCACCATAGCTCCGGACATGCTTTACAGTGATGTTCACAACATCATTCCTCGACTACAGCTATTGTTGAGAAATGATAGTGGACATATTGAGCATTTCCTGTGAAGAACATCATTTTTGCTTTGTCTTACTTTGTTATGCTAATTATTGGTATTCTGATCAGACATTTTTTGAACTTCAGTATTTTTTTCGTTCTAATAAAACCCCATGTCATTCCAAGCATGTATGACAATTTGTACCTCTCTATCTACATTATTCCGTGGTTTATTCAGAATTTATACTGATTTTTTGATCACCCGGTATGCTAAAAATTAGGTTGACGCATACATCTACGTCACTATTACTCTGCAATCCACAGTTAAGGGCCTGTCAGAGAGTTCATCGAACACCTTCAAGCTATTTAATACACGATATGTGTCCGAATATGGACAACCATCAGCTGTATAATGAAGTGACGACACTGAAAAAATTTTCACTGTCGCCACTCCTTTATACAGCTGATGGTTGTCCACTTCCGCAACTGCGAATACATTTGATGTGTTTCGCGCCAGCAGTGCCTGCTCCTTCGGACGTCCATACATGACCGAAGCATCACTGCATCGTTATTCTGACTACCACAGGCACTGCAGCATCGTATTCGAGCTATTCGTCTACCGTTTCCTTCTCGAACGGCGCACGGGAAAAACGAGCACTGAAATCCTTCTCTGCGAACTCTTATTTCTCTTGTTTCATCATGATGATTGATTGTACCTGCGTAGCTGGGCGCCAACACAACATTTTCGCAATTGGAGGAGGAAGTGGGTGATAGAAACTGCCACGAGAAGATGCTGCCACCACGAGAAACTCCTTTTTTTTTCAATGATTGCCACCACAATTCACGCGTCATGTCCGTAGCAAACTCTCTCCTATTTTGCGATAGCATTAAACGAGCTGCCCTTCATTAAACCTTTTCGATGTCCTCTATCAGTCCCGTCTGATGCGGATCCCACACTGCGCAGCATTACTCCAGAAGTGGGCGAACAAGCGATGTGTAAGGCAGTCTCCTTCGTAGACCTGTTTCATTTCCTACGTTTTCCACCTATAAACCGCGTCTTTGGCTTACTTTCCTCACAATATTGTCTGCATGATCGTTCCAAGTTAAATTATTCCTAATTGTATTCCGTAAGTATTTAGTTAAGTTTACAGCCTGTAGATTTGTGCCATTTATCGCGTAACCGAAATTTAGCGAATTCCTTTTCGTACTCATCTGGTTGACTTCACACTTTTCGTTATTTGGAGTCAGTTCCCATTTCTTTCGCCATACAGATACAGATTATAAGCTAAGAAATGAGGAGGTTCTCGGCAGGATAGCGAGGAGAGGACATATGGAAAACACTGAATAGAAGAAGGGACAGGATGAGAGGATATGAGTTAAGACTTCAGGGAATAACTTCCATGGTACTAAAAGGAGTTGTAGAGGGCGAAAACTGTAGAGAAAATGAGGGATTGGAATACATCCAGCAAATACACTGGTGTCCAAAATTAAAGCAACGAACGGAAATTTTGCAAGGTTGCGTTTATTTTGCCACAAAGTAGTGTAAACAGCTGATAGTAAAGCAGAAACAATGTAAAGAATAGAGAACGTAAACAACCGCAACATGCATAACGGTGGACAATTCTTTTTTTTTTTTTTTTGAACTTAACGGATTTGCACACACATTGTGACAACTGGTTAGTGTCCTCAGTATGGGCTGTGACCACCTCTGGCAGCAGTACAGGCCTGACAAGGATGGGGCATGCTGTGAGTGATGAAATCAATCTTATGTTGAGGCAATAACGCACATTCGTCCTGCAGAGCTGTATCACAAGTCTTGGAGAGTGGTTGGTGGATGCTGACGTGGTGCAAGCCGTCTCCCTAGTGCATCCCAGACATGCTGTATGGGACTCAAATTGGGAGAGCGAGCAGGCCACGCGATGCATGCTATATCTTCTGTTTCCAAGAAAACATCAGCCACGAGGTCCAGCATTATCGTCCATCAATACGAAGTCTGGGCCCGCAGCGCCGCCCGCTGTGGCCGAGCGGTTCTAGGCGCTTCAGTCCGGAACCGCGCTGCTGCTACGGTCGCAGGTTCGAATCCTGCCTCTGGCATGGATGTCTGTGATGTCCTTAGGTTAGTTAGGTTTAAGCAGTTCTAAGTTCTAGGGGACTGATGACCACAGATGTTAAGTCCCATAGTGCTCAGAGCCATTTGAACCATTTTTTTTTTGAATGCCATCTTCCGTGCAGATGGTTCAGATGGCTCTTTTAGTGTGCAACGATGAGGTTGGTTTGCAGTAGAGCGCCATTCCTCTCTTCTGTCTGCCTTCCTCTTCATTTCCACGTATGTGTTACATCCAACGTCATTCATGATCTGTTGCATGTGTGATAACCTTGGTCGCCCCTGCCGATTCCTTCCCTGAATAGCTCCTTCTGCTATTGTTCCAATGATGTTTTTGTGTCGTAGGATATGCGCTGCAAGTTTGTCTCTTCTTGTTTGGATGTACCTCCACAGAGATCTGGTTTCCTGTATTCTTCTAATTACCTCTTCATCTGTTACTTTCTCTCTCCAGCTGATCTTCGTGATCCTTCTATAGCACCACATCTCCAGGGCCTCTAGCCGTCTTCTCCTCTTCCAATTGTCCAAGTTTCACATCCATATAGGGCCACATTCGAACCGAAACCTTTCGTGACACGTTTCCTTATTTTCAGACTCATGTTGTTGCTGGTGAGTAAGTTCCTTCTCCGATTAAATGCAATTTTGGCGTTTTGTATTCTGCTCGCAATCTCTTTCCCGCTTCTACCATCCCTTGTGATTTTGATTCACAGGTAAGTAAATTCCTCTATCACTTCTAGCTCCTCTCTTCCAATTCTCATTCTCTGAGGTTCATATTCTGCTCCTGTACTTGTTTATTCTCATTCCATACAGATTGCATAGAATTATTTCCATTGTTCTGAGGACTTCCTCTAGATCTTCTTTTGTTTCCGTGACTATAGCAATATCATCCACATAACGTAGCTGCCTATTAATTTTGATCCCCACCTCATTAGTTTCTCGAACTTGGTCTATAGCTTCCTGGATGTAAGAGGAGAGAGGGGACATCCTTGCCTTAACCCTTTTCTAACATTTGCTTCTTGTTCCTGGTGACAGTTCCTAATCACTGCCACCTCATTCTTATAGAAACTGAGTATCAAGCGGATGTCGTTGTACTTTATTCCACTTTTCCTCAGCACTCTGAACATCTCTTGCCAGAGAACGTTATGAAATGCCTTTTCCATGTCTACGAAGGCAATATAAGTTGGTTTATTTTCCTGTAATTGCTTTCCGATAACGAGTCTCAGTGCCAGAATCGCCTCTCTTGTTCCCAATCCCCTTCTGAAGCCAAACAGATCTTCACTCAGCACATCCTCCACCTTCTCTTCAGTTCTCTTCAGAACTATCTTTATGAGAATTTTTTATGCATGTGATATTAGGCTTAGAGTTCGGTACTGCTCGCATTTTGTAGCTGCTGCCTTCTTTGGTACAGGAACAATGATACATTTCTGGAAGTCTGTCGTTATAGATGGACCCAATAAGTTTAAGCAGCATCGTTTTCAACCTGTCAGCAGCATTTTTTATTAGTTCTGCAGGGATGCCATCAATACCCGTTGCTTTGTTGTCCCGTTGTTGTTTTAGAAATCTCTCAAATTCTTCTTACAGAATGTCATCTCTTCCTAGAATGGTTCAAATGGCTCTGAGCACTATGGGACTTAACATCTATGGTCATCAGTCCCCTAGAACTTAGAACTACTTAAACCTAACTAACCTAGGGACATCACACACATCGATGCCCGAGGCCGGATTCGAACCTGCGACCGTAGCGTTCGCGCGGTTCCAGACTGTAGCGCCTAGAACCGCTCGGCCACCCCGGCCGGTCTTGTCTGATTGTGTCGTGAATTAGACACAGGACGGGCAAATAGCAGTTTGTTGCGTTAATTTGTATTTGAGGCCGTAGGTCGTAATTGGTAGTCTGAGATGAAAAGTTTGGCTGGTTGCATCAAACCAGTCAGAAGACTGATGAGAAAAAAAAAAGTCCTGCAGTGCGGCCAACTTCGCCATCCGTCGTCTGAGAGGACAACTTGGCAGGGAACAGGCCGCGAGGAGAGGCGCGCTGGGAACGGCGAGTGCTGCGCGGCGCGGCGCGGCGCGGCTAATGGACAGTGGTCAGCCAGCGGCCTCTCGGAGCTCTCCGCCAACTCTGCACGCCGCCGCGCCACTTAGGCATTTCCTGCGGCCCCCGCACTCAGGCCGCGTCAGCCGGGCCGACTCCAGTAGCCAGTGTCGCCTCGGCCGCCACACGCACTCAAAAACTGCCGTCCCCTGCAGGTCGAACGAAGCACAGGTCACGCCCCCTTAACCATGAGACACTCTTTCTCCTCACTTACGTTCCCTCGCTTAGTAGCACCTTTGCGCACCATCTCAATTTCTCTTCCTTAAGGGCGTCTCTGAAGGAAAGAGAAATGTTGCGACATCGCAATACGACATCACTATGCGATATTGATCTCTCTACACTACTGGCCATTAAAATTGCTACACCAAGAAGAAATGCAGATGGTAAGAGGGTATTCATTGGTCAAATATATTATACTAGAACTGACGTGTGATTACATTTTGCCGGCCGAAGTGCTCGTGCGGTTCTAGGCGCTGCAGTCTGGAACCGCGAGACCGCTACAATGGCAGGTTCCAATCCTGCCTCGGGCATGGATGTGTGTGATATCCTTAGGTTAGTTAGGTTTAACTAGTTCAAAGCTCTATGAGACTAATGACCTCAGAAGTTGAGTCCCATAGTGTCCAGAGCCATTTGATTACATTTTCACGCAATTTGGGTCCACAGATCCTGAGAAATCAGTACCAACAACAACTTCCTCTGGCCGTAATAACGGCCTTGATACGCCTTGGCGTTGAGTCAAACAGAGCTTGGATGGCGTGTACAGGTACAGTTGCCCACGCAGCTTCAACACGATACCACAGTTCATCAAGAGTAATGACTCGCGTATTGTGACGAGCCAGTTGCTCGGCCACCATTGACCAGACGTTTTCAATTGGTGAGAGATCTGGGGAATGTGCTGGCCAGGGCAGCAGTCGGACATTTTCTGTATGCAGAAAGGCCCGTACAGGACCTGTAACATGCAGTCGTGCATTATCCTGCTGAAATGTAGGGTTCCGCAACACATCTGAATTGTAACGTCCACTGTTCAAATTGCCGTCAATGCGAACAAGACGTGACCGAGACGTGTAACCAATGGCACCCCATACCATCACGTCGGGTGATACGACAGTATGGCGATGACGAATACACGCTTCCAATGTGCGTTCACCGCGATGTCGCCAAACGCGGATGCGACCATCATGATGCTGTAGACAGAACCTGGATTCATCCGAAAAAATGACTTTTTGCCATTCGTGGACCCAGGTTCGTCGTTCAGTACACCATTGCAGGCGCTCCTCTCTGTGATGCAGCGTCAAGGGTAACCGCAGCCATGGTCTCCGAGCTGATAGTCCATGCTGCTGCAAACGTTGTCGAACTGTTCGTGCAGATGTTTGTTGTCTTCCAATCGTCCCCATCTGTTGACTCAGGGATCGAGACGTGGCTGCACGATCCGTTACAGCCATGCGGATAAGATGCCTGTCATCTCGGCTGCCAGTGATACGAGGCCGTTGGGATCCAGCACGTCGTTCCGCATTACCCTCCTGAACCCACCTATTCCATATTCTGCTAACAGTCACTGCATCTCTACCGACGCGAGCAGCAATGTCGCCATACGATAAACCGCAATCGCGATAGACTACAATCCGACCTTTATCAAAGTCGGAAACGTGATGGTACGCGTTTTTCCTCCTTACACGAGGCATCACAACAGCGTTTCACCAGGCAACGCCGGTCAACTGCTGTTTGTGTATGAGAAATCGGTTTGGAAACTTTTCTCATGTCAGCACGTTGAAGGTATCGCCTGTGGCGCCAACCTTGTGTGAATGCTCTGAAAAGCTAATCACTTGCATATGACAGCATCTTCTTCCTGTTGGTTAAATTTCGCGTTTGGAGCACGTCATCTTCGTGGTGTGGCAATTTTAATGGCCAGCAGTGTATTTCCTCGCTTTTCATTGCTTTTGAGGAAAGCAGACGGCTGGCTATGTGTGGAGGAAGGTTTCAGCTCGCCTTGCTAGAAAGCGAGCCGGCTGTGTGGCCGCGTACCAGTTCCGACGGGTCCACAGGGCTCTGGTGGGAGAAGGCCGGATTAGAGGCTGCGGATTTTCGCAGAATTATCTGCACTAAGCCCCTGACCGTCCATTTTGGCTACGAACGCGGTTTCCTCCTTTGAAAGGAGTTGCCGACTAGCCCCCATAGGATTTCGATGTGTGACGAATTCAACTTCCGGTACGCAGAACGGAAAGAAGACGAAGTAAATATTCCAGAACTCGGATGAAGAAAAGCAGCCAGCATGAGTAACTAAGAAGTAGATAACTTCGGAATAGTGAAGCAACTTAAATAACTTAATAAAAGCAAGGCTTCCGGTCCAGAGTGTATACCTATTCTTTCAGAGTATGCTGATGCAACAGCTCCATAGTTAACAATCGTATACAACCGCTCGCTCGACGAAAGATCTGTACCCAAAGACTGGAAAGTTGCACAGCTCAGACCAAAACTAAAGAAATGCAGTAGGAGTAATACACTGTATTACAGGTCCGTATCATTAACATAGATTTGCCGCACGATTTTAGAAAATACGAGCGTTGACTGAATGCGTTCACCTTCGCAACTCTACAAAAGTTGGCAGCATTGGTCTGCGGCAGGTACCGGCTTGTTCCGTAGTCTCTTCTCTACAGCTCCAGTTGGCGGGAAGCCTTAGCATTGAACGGTTGTGTTGTTACGAAGTATGGAACCCTGCGCAGGCGGTCGGTCAATGCGATTTAAGCAACGTGCACTCATTGAATTCTTGACAGCAGAAGCGGTCACCTCAAAGAAGATTCGTCAGAGAATGAAAGCAGTTTATGGTGATTGTGTTGGTGTGAGTATAGTGCTTCGTTGGGCGAGTAAGTTTAAAATGTTGTGGCGGGAACATCTGACCTGCGTGACAAACAGAGAGTTTAACAAGCAAAATGTTGACACATTTATTCAGGAACATTGTCGTATCACTCAGAGAGAAACTGGAAGCACAATCGGCATTTCACAAGAACGAGTGGTTCACATTATTATTGTGCTTGGCTATCGGAAGATCTGTGCTCGATGGGTACCCCGGATGCTGACTCCTCAAATGAAAGGGCACAGGCTTTAAATTTGCCAGGAACTCCTCTCGGGTTACGAGAATGAAAGTGACGTCTTTCTCCATTCAATTGTGAAAGGAGACGAAACGTGGGTACATCATTACGACCCGAAGACGAAACGTCGGTATGTGGAACATCGACACGAAGACTCGCCCCAGAAAAGGAAATTCAAGACGTAGCCCTCAGCTGGAAAAATCATAGCCAGTGTTCTGGGACGCAGACGGTGTTATCCATGTCGATTTCCTTGATCGTGGAGCAACAATAAATTCAGAGCGTTACATCACAACGCTGCGAACTCTGAAACGACGTCTAACAAGGATCCGAAAGTAAAAGGTTTTCCGGCAGCATGATAATGCCAAACCACGCACTTCACGTGTCACCACAGCAGGACTTCAGAGACTGAATCTCACCACTGTACGGCATCCTCCGTACAGTCCAGATTTAGCACCGTCTAACTTCCGTATGTTCTCGATAAAGAAAGGCGATCTGCGGGAACTTCATTATGCTTCTGATGAAGACGTTGAGAGAACTGTAAGACTGTCGTTGCGGAAACAGAGTGTCGACTTCTTCCATGACGGTTTCAGAAAACTTGTTCATCGTTGGCAAAAATGTATCCAATTAGCTGGTGATTATGTGGAAAAGTGAATGTTGGTAATTAAAGATCACATTCTAAGGATTATTTCTGCGTTTGATCTGCTAAAATATTCCCATCCAAACCCAATTAACGAAGGTGGAGGAATTACATTTCATTCAATACTCTTATACAGTGTTCGAACATTATGAATTATCTCGAATTGAACGGTCTATTGATACACAGTCAACACGGATTTAGAATACATCGTTCTTGTGAAACACAACTAGCTCCTTACTCTCACGAAGTGTTAAGTGCTATTGACAGAGGATTTCAAAATGATTATACGTTTCAAGATTTCTAGAAGGGTTTTGACACTCTACCTCACAAGCGGCTTGTAGCGAAATTGCGTAGTCATGGAATATTGTCTCAGTTACGCGACTGGATTCGGGATTTCCTGTCAGGGAGGTCACATTTCGTAGTAATTTCTGAAAAGTCATCGAGTAAAACAGAAGTGATTTCTGGCGTCCCCCAGGGTACTGTTATAAGCCCCCTGCTGTTCCTTATCTATACAAACGATTTAAGAGACAATTTGAGCAGCCGTCTTAGATTGTTTGCGGATGATTCTGCGTTTATCGCCGAATAAAGTCATCAGAAGATGGTGCGAAAACTGGCAATTGACCGTAAATAACGAAAAGGATGAGGTCATACCTTAAGTTTCGGTTACTCGATAAATCAGTCAAATCTAAATGCCATAAACTCTACTAAATATCTAGGAATTACGAACACATTAATTGGAATTAACACACAGAAGATGATGTGGGGAAGACGAATCAAAGACTGCGATTCACTGGCAGAACACATACAAGATGTAGCAGATCTACTAGAGAGACTGCCTACACTACGCTTGTCCGTCCTATTTTGGACTACTGCTGCGCCGTGTGGGATCCTTACCAGATAGGATTAACGGAGTACTTCGAGAAGGTTCAAGGAAGAGCAGAACATTTTCTATTATCGCGAAATAGGAGAGAGAGAATCGCTGACGTGAAACAGAATTTGCAGTGTAAATCACGAAAACAAAGGTGGTTTTCGTTGCGGCGGAATCTTCTCACGAAATTTCAATCAGCAGTATTTTGTTGACGCCGTCCTACACATGGAGAAACGATCATCATAATAAAATTAGCGAAATAAGAGCTCGTACGGAATAATATAAGTGTTCGTCTTTTCCGTGCGCTGTTCGAGAGTGGAATAATACAGGATTATTGTGAAGGTGGTTGAATGAACCCTTTGCCAGGCACTTAAGTGTGATTTGCAGAGTATTCTTGTAGATATGGTTGAATCATATGGCGCCGCTAGCTGTCGTGGGAAAACTCGTTGCCTTCGCTCCACAATCTGTTTACCCGTTCACGTGAATCTTGTCCCCCGCCGTGCTTTGCCGCGAGGAACTCGACCAACGAGTGTTACCCGGCTGGCAGCCAGCGCCGGCGCTCTGCACACTGAAATGCATTCAATGAACCAAGAATGGTAGATTTGTGCAGGGTTCCCACGTATTCTAGAGAAGAAAGCGGAATTCTCGCTTTGTGGCAGTGGCTAGAGGAACTCTCTTCTATCTTGAATTTTTCGAGAATCGAGATAGTTGGACGCCGGTCCCGTTTCGCGGCCTGCCGTGGAGAGGATGCGTGGACCTGTGGTGAGCTTGGTGGCAGCTGTTCTCGGCAGCTGTCTCAGTCATTTTGCAGTCGGTCCTGATTTGTGCGTTGGGGCACATGTCCGCTGAGTTATAAGTTCCACACTTAGCAGTTAGCGCTGTCCGTAATCTGAGCAGCTCGCAATTTATAGGATCTCCGGCGCAACTTGAGTTGTTAATTGCTTGTCTTCTTTCGCGAGTCTTGCACTGTATTTCTTTACATTTACGAGCTGTGCAGATTAAAAAAGTTTGTCGTACTTCCCAGCAGTCTTGCACTTAGATTTGATGAGCCCTCCAAAGTGTTAGGGGTACCTTAAGGTACAAACAAGCATCTAGTGAGCCATCGTTTGCCGTTAATATTCAGAAAACTGATTATTCTCATGGTAGTTGATACATAGTAAGCATTTCCTTTGTTTCATGTAGAACTCTGTTAACCATAAACCGATACTGTTCACTGAATTCTTGCTTTCCAATGATAATACCGATTATCCTACAACGATCCTAACTATGCCAAGAGCCAAAGAAACTGGTACACATTCAAAATAAGCTGTAAGGCCCCCACGAGCACGCAGAAGTGCCGCAACACGACGTGGCATGGACTCGACTAATGTCTGAAGTAGTGCTGGAGGGAACCGACACAATGAAACAGGCGGGGAAGTCCGTAAATCGGTAAGAGTACGGCGGGGTGGAGCTCTCTTCTGAACAGCACGTTGCAAGCCATCCCAGATACGCTCAGTAATGTCCATGTCTTGAGAGCCTGGTGGCCAGCGGAAGTGTTTAAACTCAGAAGAGTGTTCCTGGAGCCACTCTGTAAGAAATCCGACGTGTGGGGCATCGCATTGTCCTGCTGGAATTGCCCAAGTCCGCCGGAATGCAGCGGAGATAAATAGATGCAGGTGATCAGACGGGATGCTTACGTACGTTTCACATGTCAGAGTCGTATCTAGGTGTCCCATCTCACTCCAACTGCACACGCCCCACAACATTTTAGTGTCTCCACCAGTGCTGACATGCAGGGTCCACGGACTCATGAGGTTGTCCCCATACCCGTCCACGTCCATCCGCTCGATACACCTTGAAACGATACTCGTCCGACCAGGCAACACGTTTCCAGTCATCAACAGTCCAGTGTCGGTGTTGACGGACCCAGGCGAGGCGTAAAGCTTTGTGTGTCTTGCAGTCATGAAGGGTACAAAAGTGGGCCTTAGGCTCTGAAAGCCCGTATCGATGATGATCCGTTGAATGGTTCGCACGCTGATACTTGTTGAGGGGCCAGAATTTAAATCTGCAGCAATCTGTGGAAGGGTTGCACCTCTGTCGCGTTGAACGATTCTCTTGAGTCGTCGTTAGTCCCGTCCTTGAAGCATTTTTTTCCAGCCACAGCGACGCCGGAGATTTTATATTTTACCGGATTCCTGGTATTCACGATACACTCGTGAAATAGTCGTACGGGAAAGTCCCCAGATCATCGTTACCTCGGAAATGCTGTGTCCCATCGCTCGTGCGCCGACTAGAACACCACATTCAAACTCTCTTAAATCTCGATAACGTGCTTTTGTAACAGCAGTAACTGATCTAACAACTGCGCCAGACACTTGTTTTCTTCTACAGGTGTTGCCGACCGCAGCGCCGTCTTCTGCCTGTTTACACATGTCTGTGATTGAACGCGCATACCTATACCAGTTTCTCTTTCCCTTCAGCGTTGCTTGCATACCTGTTAGCTGACTGTGCAAGTGTTTCCGTTGCAATGCAGATTTTTGTTAATTTGTTTAAAGTAATGTAAAACGAGCATTGCGCCCCTTCAGCTACCCAGCCCCGTCGGGTCTTTGACATAAGGTCTCAGTTGGATGCCAGCAGTTTGTAAAAGTGTTAAATTTCAGTATGTGGTCTCATAAACTCGATTCTGATAGAGCTAACGAGGAGGAGTTGCTCTCGTGAACTTTCCAGGGCTTTCAGTTGTGTGGGTTGTGGAGTTCCGCTACAGCCGTCGCAGTGGCGAGGCGCTGTATGGATCTAGTCGTGTCGTGGCAGTGAAAATCGTAGGATCGCTTAGACGGGCGATGCTACTGGAAGTATGCTGAGTTTGGAGAGCGGCCATCATTGGCTGTGACGCCCAGCAGGGCCTGGTTCTTGACGTCATCGTGTTCCTGGCTTGCTTGTGTACATGGACGACTTTCCTCTTAATGGATGACAACTCGAGCGCGCGTGGTGCTCTTCTCGTGAAGAAGGTCCGTCAGCACGCTAGCAGCACCGGAATGGAGTGGCCTGCCTGAGCCCACTCCAACATCAGTGAGTGGGATCGATTGAAACGAACTGCTTTTGGAAATCTACGGCGACCACGTGCTCTTCACGACTTACGGAGAATCGCCGTTGAAGTGTAGAACAATTTGGACCAGGCCTGGTTTCATGATCTTATTACCACGACGGATTCAAGTCTACATCCGAGCAAGGAGACATTCTAGCATGTACGACGTCACTCAGGAGTGATCCGAAAACCCTGCTATGGGAAACAATTCTTTTTGTAAAAATAATTGGTGAGCTGGAAGCGTTGCAAATGAATATACACGAGTGGCTCAGTGACGCTTTTATTTCCTGTGGCATGCATTTCGAAATAAAGGAGTGACGCAAACATTTTATTGACGTGTGTTTATACAAGGGAAGATCAAATATTTTCCATTTGAGAACGTTACTGCAGCGTATATGTAACACAGCGCGATTCAGTTGCGGGTATACAGGCACCGACATGTAAACAAGTGTTTAGGGGGGGCCTTCGAATGGCCCATTTTTGATGGCCCATTGTGTACCATATGTACTAAAGGATGTGAAGCGTCTGTTTATTACATCATCATGTAGAAATGTGAAGTAAATCGGTCAAAACCTTTTCTAAATTGTGGGAGCAACATTTTATATACATACGGGTTACTCAAAAAGTATCTCCGCAGTGCCGTATGATTGTTAGCCGCGCGTGCCGTGTGATTGTTCGCCTGCCTGGGTTACTTCCCTTCAAGTGGACTCTCCCAACATTCCACTGTTCCGTTTATCTCAGCCAGCGTCAGTAGTGTCGTAGGTGTGTGTCGTTACGTGTTGATGTGAACTATTAAGTTTAGTTCCTTTGTTCGTTTGTTTCGTTTTTGTCACTATTAAAATGCCAACCACTGAAGAACGTGTGTTTTTAGTCGAACAAGTGTTCAAAGCTGGCGGTAAATACACAGTTTCAGTTCGTCAAACATTTAATTAACTTTTTCCGGAGACAACACTCCCACATCGCGATACTGTCTGAGATTTGATTAACAAATTTCGAAGTATGGGTTCAGTGACAGATGCACCCAAAGTGGTCGTCCTAGCGTTTTGTCTGAGGATAAACTACTCGATATTTTCGATGAAATGTCTATGAGTCCGAACAAGTGAGCAAGAAAACTCGCCCAGGAAATCGATGTTAGTGTTTCTTACCCAGCTGTAAGGAAAAAATTAGAAGTTTTCCCATACAAAGTGACAGTCGTATAAGAACAACAACAACAAAAAAAATGGTTCAAATGGCTCTGAGCACTATGCGACTTAACTTCTGAAGTCATCAGTCGCGTACAACTTAGAACTAATGAAACCTAACTAACCTAAGGACATCACACACATCCATGCCCGAGGCAGGATTCGAACCTTCGACCGTAGCGGACGCTCGGTTCCAGACTGCAGCGCCTAGAACCGCACGGCCATCCAGGCCGGCCGTGCAAGAACAGAAAAATACTGACCATGGCAACAGACTGCATTATCGCCAATGGTTCAAAAATTTCGGTAACCTCAGCCTTTTCGGAAATAAGGAAGTTATTTTCTGAAAAAAGCTGGACAAATATTGAGCCGAATGTTAGTAAGATTTCAGAGTGGTGTAAACATTGGTAAGTTGCTT
This sequence comes from Schistocerca americana, assembly GCF_021461395.2. Classification (NCBI taxonomy): domain Eukaryota; kingdom Metazoa; phylum Arthropoda; class Insecta; order Orthoptera; family Acrididae; genus Schistocerca; species Schistocerca americana. Next base: position 208,089,370 of record NC_060127.1, on the reverse strand, counting down.
CAAATGTTCAGGAATGTAAATACTGTGCACTGCAGAAAACGTAATATCCTATGACTACAATATCAGTGAGTCACCGTTGGAATCGGGCAACTCATTCAAATACCTGGGTGTAGCACTTTGTAGGGCTATGGAACGGAGTGATCGCACAGGTGCAGTTGTTGGTGAAGCGGGTGGCAGATTTCGGTTTCTTGGTAGAATATGGGGAAAAATGTGGCCACTTTACAGAGGTGTCTGCTTGCGAATCATACGCGCGACTCAGCATGCCTTCCACTTGCCGGGTTCCGACTCTGCGTGTTCCAAATCATCGTCATTCCTCATCTTGCGACTGACCATCCATTGTGCTCAAGCAGCACACGTATATTTGTGGATTTCACATACCTTGGTCAGTTTTTAATTCACTTCAACAGATAACCAGTATTAGCATTACATCCATCATCAGATCCGTAAGAATAACATGAAAATAAAAATACAGCAGAATTATTTGAATGTAAACACGAATTTATTACACATAAAATGGAAAGCAAGTCAGTTTATTACCCAGAGGTCGCGCAGCCATAAACTGATTTCTTCAAGACCATACATGAGTCTTAAATCATCAGTAAAAGTTTAAATCTTACAGCTAGTGTGCTGATGGAAGAAACGTCGACGTATATTTGATAAGTAAATGTCTACTTATAGTAATTACATGCCAGAAAGTGAGATTTATAGATCTGCGAAACAGAAATGCCTTACTTGGTAAAGCGATATTAAAGGAATTGAAATGGTTAACTTCAGAACGTAAGGGAGCGTGAATTAATCACATATGAAAACGAATTGAAGTCATCTTCCTTTTGGTGTCGTAGCTGTTCTTACTACATTGCTTACTGAGAAAAATTAGAGAAGCATTTCGCCATTTGCAATAAACCGGTTGCTTATTTTTTTATACCCAAAGATGTTGTCTGTACTGTTCTCAATAGTTTTTTGTCTTCTTTCTTCTTTTCTTCCTGAAAATTATAATGCCATCATACCGTCCTCTAGAGGCTGTACGAATTTTCTTTTAAGTCTATTTCTGTATACAAAGGACTGATATTTTACATCGGTTTAGATATACAGGTAAAGACAAATGTTACGTGTGGCATGAAATTTTCGCCATTTGTGTTGTGCTTAAAATTAGGCCTACAAATACCAGTTTAGAAATATACAGTTGCTCCCACGTCTGACGTAATGCTATGAGACGGCATGTCTCACGTGTGTCCTGTCAAACGATCCCGTCTTTTAGTGAAATTGTACCATAAATTTCATTTTTCCCAGTTCGATTCCTCATTGACTTTTACACAGACAGAAAAAAATGCCATCACCAATAAGGAGCTGTGCGACATAAATAAAAGCTGGTTGGTGTGTTTCTGCATCTGAAAGATGACGTCCGCTCAAACTTCATCCAGTCGCATGTGAGTTGCGCCAGTAGCCTCACTATGAGGACGCGGATCAGGTTCGCTTTAAACGCGCGGCTGTTGCGGCCGTGAGGGTTGGCTACCTCGGAGACTGCAGGTGGTGAGCTGACGTTAATGAAGAACGTCTTTGTGGCGCAAAAGACGGCGTTATTAGCACTGCACTTGTCTGAACGAGGTCGTATAATAGGGCTACGAGAAACTGGATGTCGCTACTTTGGTATTGAAGGAACACTTGGCACGGACTTCAATGCGAGATGCCTTTAATAGGTTCCACAACGAAACATTGTCTCCAAATTTGGCAGGAAATTCGAAGAAATTCTGGTCGTATGTAAAGTACACAAGCGGCAAGACGCAGTGAATACCTTCGCTGCACAGTGCCGATGGTACTGTTACCGACGACTGTGCCGCTAAAGCGGAGTTATTGAACGCAGTTTTCCGAAATTCCTTCACCAGGGAAGACGAATGGAATATTCCAGAATTTGAAACACGAACAGCTGCTAGCATGAGTTTCTTAGAAGTAAATACCTTAGGGGTTGCGAAGCAACTCAAATCGCTTGATACGGGCAAGTCTTCAGGTCCAGATTGTATACCGATTAGGTTCCTTTCAGATTATGCTGATACAATAGCTCCCTACTTAGCTCTCATATACAACCGCTCGCACACCGACAGATTGGAAAATTGCGCAGGTCGCACCAGTGTTTAAGAAGGGTAGTAGGAGTAATCCATCGAACTACAGACCTATATCATTGACGTCGGTTTGCAGTAGGGTTTTGGAGCATATACTGTATTCAAACATTATGAATCACCTCGAAGGTAACGGTCTATTGATACGTAACCAGCATGGTTTCAGAAAACATCGTTCTTGTGCAACGCAGCTAGTTCTTTATTCGCACGAAGTAATGGCCGCTAGCGACAGGGGATCTCAAATTGATTCCGTATTTCTAGATTTCCGGAAAGCTTGTGACGCTGTTCCTCACAAGCGACTTCCAATCAAGCTGCGGGCCTATGGGCTATCGTCTCAGTTGTGCGACTGGATTCGTGATTTCCTGTCAGGAAGGTCGCAGTTCGTAGTAATAGACGGCAAATCATCGAGTAAAACTGAAGTGATATCAGGTGTTCCCCAGGGAAGCGTCTTGGGACCTCTGCTGTTCGTGATCTATATAAATGACCTGGGTGACAATCTGAGCAGTTCTCTTAGGTTGTTCGCCGATGATGCTATAATTTACCGTCAAGTAAGGTCATCCGAAGACCAATATCAGTTGCAAAGCGATTTAGAAAAGATTGCTGTATGGCGTGGCAGGTGGCAGTTGACGCTAAATAACGAAAAGTGTGAGGTGATCCACAGGAGTTCCAAAAGAAATCCATTGGAATTCGATTACTCGATAAATAGTACAATTCTCAAGGCTGTCAATTCAACTAAGTACCTGGGTGTTAAAATTACGAACAACTTCAGTTGGAATGACAACATAGATAATATTGTGGGGAAGGCGAGGCAAAGCTTGCGTTTCATTGGCAGGACACTTAGAAGTTGCAACAAGTCCACTAAAGAGACAGCTTACCCTACACTCGTTCGTCCTCTGTTGGAATATTGCTGCGCGGTGTGGGATCCTTACCAGGTGGGATAGGCGGAGGACATCGAAAGGGTGCAAAAAAGGGCAGTTCGTTTTGTATTATCGCGTAATAGGGGAGAGAGTGTGGCAGATATGATACGCGAGTTGGGACGGAAGTCAATAAAGCAAAGAGGATTTTCGTCGCGGCGAGATCTATTTACGAAATTTCAGTCACCAACTTTCTCTTCTGAATGTGAAAATATTTTTTTGAGCCCAAGCTACATAGGTAGGAATGATCATCAAAATAAAATAAGAGAAATCAGAGCTCGAACAGAAAGGTTTCGGTGTTCGTTCTTCCCGCGCGCTGTTCGGGAGTGGAATGGTAGAGAGATAGTATGATTGTGGTTCGATGAACCCTCTGCCAAGCACTTGAATGTGAATTGCAGAGTAGTCATGTAGATGTAGCCACTGTGCACTATAGCCAGCAGCGGTGGCCACGAGAATGTGCGCTTGCAGGAACACCGGCCTCAGGAAGACCACGTGGCACTACCGAGAGGGAAGGTCACGTGTTCGGTGTATGGCTGTGGTGCACCGTAATACATCTGCAGCAGCAGTTGGCACCGCAGTGACGCAACGAACTGTTACAAATTGGTTACTACGAGGACAGCTCAGAGCCAGACGTTCTGTATTGGGCATTCCACTGACCCCAAACGACCGCCATTCGACTTCAGAAGTGTCAAGCGAGAGCTCATTGGAGAACAGGGTGCAGGTCTGTCGGTTTTTCTAATGACAGTTGGTTCTGCCTCAGTGTCAGTGATTCCCGTAAGTAGGAAGCCAGTCGAGCGCCTACATCCAACCTGTCTGTATGCTAGGCACGCTGGACCTACACCTGGAATTACGGTCCGGGTTGCAACTTCCTATGAGAGAAGGACCGTACTCGTGGTTATCCTACGCACCCTGATTGCAAATTCGTACGTCACTCTGGTGATCCGACGTGTTGAGCTGCTATTCGTGAACAGCACTCTGAGGGGTGTTTTCCGACAGGATAACGCTCGCCCACATACCACTGTTGTAACTCAACGTGCCCTACAGAGTGTCGAAGTGTTGCCTTGGCCTGCTGGGTCACCAGATCTGTCTCCAGTCGAACACGTACGGGACAGCATCATCTAGAAATAACATTAACGTCCTTGTATTGACCAACCAATTCCAACAGGCATGGAACTCTATCCCCCATGCTGACATCCGACACCTGTACGACCCAATGCGTGCACGTTCGCATCCCTGAGTTCAACATTCTGGCTGTTACTCTCGCCATTAGTGTTCCAGAATTTCGCATTTCCAATTCTTGTCTGGCACTTACTTTAACCTGTTACTCACTTAAATATGTTACCTAGGCAAATGCATTCCCGAAATTTCATTGATGTACATTAATTATTTTTGGTTTTGCAATTTTTTTCTTTGTCAATGTACATCTACCCATCTAAACGCAACATTCTTCTAAAGCACCATATTTACATATCTTTGAAACTATTTTTTAAATTTTTTACTGAGTTTTTTAGGTCAGCAGAAATTCAGTTATTAATTATTTCATATTTTACTGTTGCTGCATGTCTACTAGGATTAATTACAATACCTGTTTATATTATATGAGGACAAAAGTACAAGTAATGCTAAAAGGATCTACACATGTATGAATCCAACATTAATGCTTCCCAGGGTAAACTCACGTTCAGCTTGATTTGTTTGACGCTCTTTTATTCTAATTTCTTTCTTCCAGTGCAGTTCTCGCTCTCTATGGCTATTCCTTGATGTCCTAACAGGCACCTACTGTGAACTGCAACAACTTTACCAAGCTGGGAAACTCTGCTTCTATTTGAATAAGAGTATACTTGTCACCCTACCAAATTCCTGAATCATCCAATACAGGCGTTGATGCTTTCATTGCAAAGGGCAATTAAAGCATTACATAATAATAATAATTATGTGAATTTTTCTATGTTTGTGCATGTAAACGGTACTTACATCAGAAGTAATTGCTTTGGTCACTTAAAAGCGCGGAAGTTAACTAACCAGTTAATTTTTAATTCTTAAATATGTAATTTATATTTTATAAGGATATAAATTACACAATGTTCTAACACTGAACGATGTGCGATTCTGATTAGATGTAAAACAAAGCTAGCCGGAGTAGCCGAGCGGTTCTAGGCGCTACAGTCTGGAGCCGCGCGACCGCTACGGTTGCAGGTTCGAAACCTGCCGCGGGCATGGATGTGTGTGATTTCCTTAGGTTAGTTAGGTTTAAGTACTTCTAAGTTCTAGGGGACTGATGACCTCAGATGTTAAGTCCCATAGTGCTCAGAGCCATTTGAACCATTTGTAAAACAAACAAACAAGCAGAAGTCCAGAATGAGATTTTCACTCTGCAGCGGAGTGTGCGCTGATATGAAACTTCCTGGCAGATTAAAACTGTGTGCTCGACCGAGACTCGAACTCGGGACCTTTGCCTTTCGCGGGCAAGTGCTCTACCATCTGAGCTACCGAAGCACGACTCACGCCCGGTACTCACAGCTTTACTTCTGCCAGTTCGCAGGAGAGCTTCTGTAAAGTTTGGAAGGTAGGAGACGAGATACTGGCAGAAGTAAAACTGTGAGTACCGGGCGTGAGTCGTGCTTCGGTAGCTCAGATGGTAGAGCACTTGCCAGTTTGCAGGAGAGCTTCTGTAAAGTTTGGAAGGTAGGAGACGAGATACTGGCAGAAGTAAAGCTGTGAGTACCGGGCGTGAGTCGTGCTTCGGTAGCTCAGATGGTAGAGCACTTGCCCGCGAAAGGCAAAGGTCCCGAGTTCGAGTCTCGGTCGGGCACACAGTTTTAATCTGCCAGGAAGTTTCATATCAGCGCACACTCCGCTGCAGAGTGAAAATCTCATTCTGGAAACATCCCCCAGGCTGTGGCTAAGCCATGTCTCCGCTATATCCTTTCTTTCAGGAGCGGTAGTTCTGCAAGGTTCGCAGGAGAGCTTCTGTAAAGTTTGGAAGGTAGGAGACGAGATACTGGCAGAAGTAAAGCTGTGAGTACCGGGCGTGAGTCGTGCTTCGGTAGCTCAGATGGTAGAGCACTTGCCCGCGAAAGGCAAAGGTCCCGAGTTCGAGTCTCGGTCGGGCACACAGTTTTAATCTGCCAGGAAGTTTCATATCAGCGCACACTCCGCTGCAGAGTGAAAATCTCATTCTGGGAACATCCCCCAGGCTGTGGCTAAGCCATGTCTCCGCTATATCCTTTCTTTCAGGAGTGCTAGTTCTGCAAGGTTCGCAGGAGAGCTTCTGTAAAGTTTGGAAGGTAGGAGACGAGATACTGGCAGAAGTAAAGCTGTGAGTACCGGGCGTAAGCAGAAGTCGTCGGCACCCATCTTCTTTCTCACCTGTTAATTTTGTTTCTTTCCCTACCATTGCTACCAGTAATACTGGTAATCGTATCCTATACTACATGTATTGTACGAAGACTACCAAACCATATTTTGGGTAGAGCACAACTCAAGTAGCACCACATTTCTAAAGGCTTTACCCTTGTTGTGTCCGAACTGTTTATCATCAATTTTTGATTTCGCTACTAGGCTACACTACAGACATATACCTTCAGAGGAGACTTCCTAGCATTTAAATTTGTAAAATAGGTTCCATTCCCTACTGGGTGCCTGGTGAAGCAATGGGTTATGAATTTCTCGAAATAGGTGTCTTTGTGGCAGATTTTTACAAATTATTCTTTTTCATAAATGCTTTTCCTGTTATTGCCAATCTGCATTTATTATCCTCTCCACTTCGAATTCTTTCCCCAAATAGTAAAACTCATCTATGATGTCTCATTTCCTAATGCAATTCTCTCTGAATCGCCTCATTTAATTTGGATGTCCTCCATTACTATTGTATTACTTTTGTTGGCCATCTTATAACCTCTTTTCAAGATGTTATCCACTCTATCCAAGTGCACTTCCAAATCCTTCAGCCTCTTTTCAAATTAGATTCTTGTGAGCAGACCTCAAAGCTTTTATTTCTTATTCCTGAGCTTCCTCCCTTTCAAAATTTGTCCATGGTTATCTTTACAGCATCTTCAAAGTATAGATTAAATAACACTGTCGATAGGCTACAATCCTGTCTCACTCTCTTCTCAGCTACTGCTTCCCTTTCATCTGCTTTGAGTCTTGTAAAGTCAGGTTTCCCATAAAAGTTATAAATAACATTTCACTCCCTGTATTTTATCCCTGCTGTCTTCAAAATTTCAAACAAAGTAGTCCAGTCAAGTTTTTCAAATGCTTTCTCTAAATATAAGAATGGTAGAAGGTAGGTTTGCCCATCTGCATCCTAAGGTAATTTGGAGGGTGAGTATTGCCCCAGGTCCTACATTTCTCCAGAACCCAAACTGATATTCCCCAAAGCCATTCTCTAGTAAGTTTTCATTCGTTCTATAAATATTTTTTATAATTCTAACTCAAAAGTAATAATAAGTAATAAAGTATTAAAAGTAATAAAACAGTAGTAAAACAACTCATGGCTGAAAATACATTGCGGAAAAAAAATTGGTAGTGGTTTCCATTCATTCAAGATTTATTATTATGGAGTACATTTAATGATTACATTTACAGATCAGTAGCACAAGCAGTTCTTAGGTGCTAGGCATCGACACTTGCTGAAACACCTGTACTAATATGTGGTGTGGCGTCCGTGGGTGGCAATGCAGACACTGGCTCTGGGACCCAATCGATCACACAGACGGCGAATACTGTCCTGGGATACGTTACGCCACGTTCGGTTTGCACAACGTATTCACATACTTCCGTAGGAGTTGCTGGTTGACAGATCGCACGAGTCACTTCCCGTCCCTTCATATCCCAAATGAGCTTGATTGGAGACAAGTTTGGAGATTGTGCTGGTGAGGGAAATTGCTGAACCTCTTGCAGAGCACACTAAGTTTCACAGGTGGTGTGTGGGCTAACGTTATCCTGTTGGCGACAACACATCAGCTTCCCATTGCAAGAGTAGCAGAAGAAAAGATCTAACAACATTGTGCACCTTCCGAGTGCCGGTTAGTGTCCCCTCCATATATATCAAAGGTGAACAAGATTATCGCAGCCCAGTTCACAGGGCCTGGGGTGTGGCCACTGTGTCTCAAAAGGATGAATGCAATCTGTGAGGCAGTGCTCACCAGGTCTGCATTGTACACGCAAAGGATCGTCACTTGCACGCAAGCAGAGTTCGCTTTCATCGCTGATGACCACAGCGCGCCATTTCATCTTCCGAGCGACTATCTGACGGCACCAGTCGAGCTGTGCACGCCAGTGCTGTGTCGTGAGTGGAAGACAGGCTAGAGGTGTGCCTGCCCGTATTCCCACTGCTAATAACTGGTTTGCAACATTCAGTGTTGACAGTCTGTTCTCACAGGCCATGCTGTGGTAGCCGTCCAATCTGTCACTACTGCCCTTACCAAATAACGATCCTCTTGGGTTTCTGTGCTGTGTAGACGTCCAAAGCCTCGTCTACAGATATGGCAATGTTCACGCAGTCACTGATGCCAGCGTCAGGCATAACTGATACGGCACATCCTACTCGTGTGGCTGTTCTCCAAATGGACCGTCCCGTCTAACAATACCACCACTTGCAAAGTAGGTTAGAAATCAGATTAATAATGTTCGCTTAATCGGGCAACAACAAAGTTATTGACTGTGGATGGTATCGTCAGATTGGAAATAATGAAGTCACTGTAAAAAAGTCATTAATTTTGGCACTTATCTTGAATGTATCCCCATGCAGATTTCGTCGAATTTTTTATGCCTCATCTTGTTGATTCTAGGGTGATCCCACTTTGACTGCTAGAAGGTCCAGATCTGTATTTTAGCCATATTTGAGGACCTAACAAATGCGTTTTTCAGGAAATTCCACATGGTCAAACAATCCCTGATCAGAACAATGGTATGGTAGAAATTATTTTTGGTGTTCACAATCCACATTTTTATTAAACTTCTTGTAAATTCACATATACTTCTTCTTAACTGTCACATCATCAAGAAAACAGTCTTGTATCAATCTTCATATATTTAATTTCCACTTTAACCAAACACAAGACTTGACTGGTCTTTTACAAATCGAAATAACAACTTAACTTCTGCAAACTGAAACAAAGACTGCTCTGTGCGCATTCGCGCCAAAACGGTTACAAGTAAGTCAAAGATTATGACAGTCTCACAGAAATGAATACACACAAGAACCATATCACTGTAATATATCGATACATCGGAGTACCTACACATTAATAAAACCAAATGTGAATATTGTCACCAAAAAAAATGTGTGTTACTTCGCAGAAAAGTAGTACAATATTACTGGTATCGAGAATTGGTGTTGGAGTGCCGTAACGGTCACGTAAATAAAGAACCATTACGAACGCCACAATTTGATGGCTTTAAAAATCGCTCAGTTGGCTGTAGAAAACAAGAGTGCAATCTCTGTTGCTTGTTGCCTGCTTGCTTCACAAGTTTGCACCACTGAACATTCTGGCTGTGAACGTTTCCTATTAAAGGGTAGACACAGATGCCACTATATGGGTTGGCGGACGACGCTGAAACCATTATCAGTACACCTACTATCCACCAGGTGGCATATACCGTCATCGGATCAAAATAAATGTCGCCTTTCCCAGTGGGCTAATTTTTTTTTTCTGGCAGTGTAACTGTAAGTCAATATTATGCAGCCATGACAATAATACGAGTGTTGGGATCAGGAGCACTGTTACTAAACAGAATGAATGCTGTACAAAGATGCTAAAGTGACTCGGCTGAGGTGTAATGGTGTCCGTGTTTACACAGCTACTCGGCGACGGTGGTGCCGCCGCAAGGCAGCCTGCACTTCTACAGCGCCAGCAAGCACGCAGTTCGCGCGCTCACCGAGGGGCTGCGCCACGAGCTGGGCGACTGCAGCAGCGCCATCAGAGTCTCCGTGAGTAGTCGCTGTCCACTGGCTGCCTGCCGGCCGCTGCAGGCGCCGCGCCGCCCTACTTCCCTTACTTATTTATTGGCTTTTGGTTTCATGGCCACACATTCAACCATACTTGTACAGATGCGGATAGTGTAGGTGAAGACGTCCTGCAGGGTTCAGTACTAGGTCCTACACTTTTTTTAACTGTATGGAAATATGATGTCTCACCAGTTGTGTCATACTGCAAATACCACATGTGTTCTGATAGACTCTAGTTGTATCTAAGAGCAAAACCAATAAACCTGAAGACGGCTCTCGAAAATCTCATTACCGGCCTATGGGCGCAGGATATAGGGTTAAAGCTCAACCCATCGAAAACCTAAGCGCTACCGGTTGGCTATTCTAGGCTCATTGGCCCGAAATATGGGAAATCCATATCACCTTTAACCCTAAATGGGACAAATATCAACTTCTGTCGTTTGGCAAAGAGTTAGGAATAATAACAGATAAAGATCTAAATTCAAATGAGCACGTAACTGTAATTTGCAGGAAGGCATCAACATCTAGCCATACCATACAAAAATATAGAAAGCTACACACTCCTGACCTAAAAAGGAAACTTGTGCCACCACTTATATTTCCAGTCATTGATTACTACGATGTTATTCTGCGAAGTTAAAGCTCAAGTCACCTGAAACAGATTCGGTATATCTGTGATTTTCGATTCTTTGGTCATACTTCAGCATCATTTGCACAGCTCCGTGCAGACAAGTACAGGCATTAAAATACCCCTTTTGTTCTCTGCTGTCTTATCAACGTACACTGTTCCCCATATCTCTCCTAGGCCTTAACCCCCTTATGTGAACAACACAGAAGAAACACCTGTTTCCATCAGAGGAAGATCCTTTCTGCCCCTCTCCATCGTTCAGCCGTTTTCTCGAAGTTCTTCCCAGTAGCAGGAACACGATTCTAAAACAACCTCCCGCATTACACTAGGGAACTAAATAACATCTCCAGTTTCAGAAGACACTTAATGACGTACCTACTAAAGCAGCAATAAGATTACCATTGTCCCTGTACGCACTCGTTACCCTTATACATCCCTTTTTCCACCTAATCTTCCTTATTTCCCAGTATTCTTAGCTGATGATGTGGAACTTTCCTAGTCCCAGAACTCGCTACATCATCTATTTTGTAGACTTATAAATTCTTCTTTCATCTGCCTCTCTTATTATGATTATTAATGTCACAATTACTGTGATTACTGTTAGTGATAATATTAATAATAATAATAATATTAATGTTAATATCAGTGACTGCAGCTGCAGTAGCAAAAGTAATGCCACTATTTACGTTACTTACTCATAGTCAGTGCAATTTAGTCACACTGCCACTTCAGACACTATTTGTCATACTAAAAATGTTATTTTCATAGGTAACTGTGATGTAGTACATATTGTATGTGTGAAACACTGGTTCCATGTAAGAGAAGACCTGACAGCCCTAACCAGATCATGTTAAATAGATGAAATAATATAAAAAGGAGAAAGGTTATTAGCAAAAATCTCGAAAAGTTCTTGACCGATTTACTTTGTATATATGAAATGTTGTTAGCAATAAGGAAATTTATATTATGGATTATCAGCTTATGATTATAATACTACTGCAAAATCTGAATGTGCAATAAAAATAAATAAGACTCAAGCTGAGAGAGAGGTGGTAAGAGGCAGCAAACAGATATTCAGGAGGAAATGGAGACAGAAAGCGGAAAGGAAGAGATGGACTGATGGTGCAGGAGGAGATGGAGAAAGACAGGGTGGAGATGGTGGACAGAGACAGGGGGGAGAGGTGAGATGAGGAGATGAGGGAGAGGAGGGAGGAGAAAATGGACAAAGAGAGGGAGAAGAAGTGTTGGACAGATGGAAACAGAGAGGAGGAAGGAAGGGAATGGAGAAAGAGGGGGGGGGGGGGGGACAGAGACAGGGGAGAGAAGGAGATTAGGACGCGTATGCAATTCCCAGACATGGTAGAAACGTGTGCTTTCTCTTTTCTTTCTTTTCCGTTGAACCACACTGAGCTACCAGAATATGTGGCCACATAAGAGTAAAAATTTGCAGTTTTGGTTCTTATCTATGAACAACATTTTAATTCTTTTACTGCAAAAGAAATATAACTTTTATACAATTTGCGTGTATACACTACACTTATCAATGTCCAGAATTTAAATTAAATTCAAGTGCGATAAAGGGATACTGTTTCCGACTAAAACATTTTATACAGATACACTACACTTTATATGCTCGACGTGTTCTTTGGCTTATTGGTTGGGTGAGCTCCGTTCTCAAAGCTATCCGGCAGTGCGGGTCTCCGTTTCGGCTCTGCTCCCATCGAGTGGACATGCTTGCAAACGGTCTCGTGTTGCTGGGAAAAATTTAAAAAAAATTAAAATTCAAAATTATTAAATTTATATTATTATTTATAATACTTCATAGTTAATTGTATAGAACTCCTAATTCATTGAGCTGATTCTATAACTCAACGTCTGGTTTTCCCAAAAGAGTGGTGACGCAGTGGGGCCTTCGCGCCCCACGGCACTCGTTTGATTTATTGTCCGATTGTCTTGTCTGTCCTTTCGGGACACCCTAAATTATTTAATTTTAGTTCACACATTTATTTTGTAGCCATTAATGTTCCCAAAACCACCTAAAATCATCAATACACAAAACGCCCAAAAATAGATTACTGAGATCTCATACTTTATAGTGACCAAAGGATTTGATTTTCCATTTCTAAAATGCTTGTGTCTGAAGGGGCTCAAGATCGTCCCGAAACACTATCTTTGCGTCTTCCTCAGGACGCTCATTGTCACTGTCTTGTTCTTATTCGGGATTTGGTTCTACTTCCGGACACAGAATGCCTTTTTCTATCTCTTTACAATACGCCATAATGTTTTGAAAAAGATAATCTCTTCGTTGTTTTGTCACCCCTGCTGGAATTGCTGCACCAGGAACCTCAACGGGTCTTTTTTCTTCGGAAAGAAAGCCGTGAGCAAATCCATTTTCAGTCACCGTCCGGATATGACATATAACCAACGGTCTGCTAACCTGCTTTTAGGACGAACTTCGATTGGCAACTTTCTCGGCAGCAAGCAAAAAACACAACTTGGCAAGGTAGATCCCTGGGGACTCAAGGTATCAAAGTCGGCAGCATTTGTTCATGATGCATAATGGACAATGTGGACGTCCTGCAGACTATTAAAAATCAGAAATCACCATAAAGCTTTCATGTATTTCACATGAAAGAAAAACATGTTTTTTTATCACCACGGTCTCTCAAATCAGCAAAAGATGTCGTCCTAAGATAACATACGTGCCCCGCACTTCGTTCATTCTGTATAATAATCAATTCATAAGCATCGTCATATCAGTTGCTTAGTGGAAAAGGGTCCATCCCAGCTGATGACTTATTATGATTTATACACACATCATATACCCTGACTTCATCTCAGAACAGTTTGCAAGGAAAAACACGCTTACCTGCATCTTCAAAAGATTCTGAGGAAAGTTGTTTTTCGTATACAGATATGTAGCCAGTCATTCGTTGGTCGCCATGCTTTCACCAGATTGAGTGCTCTAAGTGCATTAGGCTTGCGCTGCAAGTCACCTAAAGACTATAACAAGAGATAGATTAAGTAAATGACATCAAAATAGCACATCTGTTTTTGATATCCCGCCAACATCGTGCAATTACTGGATCAAAATAGTCTACGAGGCTTGGCTAGCACTCGGATAGGTGACCATCCGGTCTGCCGTGCGCTGTTGGCAAGTGGGGTGCACTCAACACTGTTGAAGCCAGTAGAGGAGCTACTTGATTGGGAAGTAGCAGCTTCGGTCACGAAAACTGACAGCGGTGGGAAGGGCGGTGTGCTGATCACATGGCCCTCTATATCCGCATCCAGTGACGTCTTTGAGCTGTGGATGACACGGCGGTCGGTCGGTACCTTTGAGGAGGACACGGCGGTCGGTCGGTACCGTTGGGCCTTCCAGGCTTGTTCAGATGGAGTTTACTTGTACGTTAACGATGTGTCAACTGTTACCTACCATGGCAAAAAAAAATGGTTCAAATGGCTCTGAGTACTATGGGACTTAACATCTATGGTCATCAGTCCCCTAGAACTTATAACTATTTAAACCTAACTAACCTAAGGACATCACACAACACCAAGTCATCACGAGGCAGAGAAAATCCCTGACTCCGCTGGGATTCGAACCCGGGAACCTTGGCGCAGGAAGCGAGAACGCTACCACACGACCACGAGCTGCGTACCTACCATGGCAGATATTTCCTATATGCCTCCAGTAACACAAAGTGCAAGTCGAACAAAAGTGTGCAGCTATTCAGCATCTAACTGCTGACTTAAAAGCCTTACCATAGTGATCACAGACTTTAGTATGTAAACTTAATCCGTATTAAACGCAAGCAATCTTACTCGTTCACGAAAGACTTTTTACCACTCACTGCAGAGAACCACTTCCACCCCTAATCTTAAACAGTACGGACATAACTTTCTCTACCTCTGCAAAGAACCTGGACACTGTGTTGGACACTCTCTTGTACTGGACTGAACACAGAATTGCAGCCTGTAAAATGATGTCAGCATCCGTCCATGCTCTGCAGAAATATAAAAAAAGTACGCCCTATAGAGATTAACAAGAACATGATATAGTCACTAGTGCTCTCAACTGTTGATTGCGGTGGTGCTATTTTTCAAGCGATTTTAGGGAGGAGATCGCACTGGATGCAACTGGCGATGAATGATCGTGTCTTACTTAATACAAACTCTAGTTCACATGGTCACTTGATATGCTGAGCGATTCACTATCGAAGGATGAAGAGAAATGAGTCATCCTCAGTAACTGAGAAATGTGCTCTAATTGTCTATATAAGTCTTGCAGACATTGCTGCTCACGCAGACTACTAAACCGACGTTATTTTAATGAACAATAAAGCCTTAAAGAATGGAATGGAATCACACATTGGATATGGAAGTACGTGATTCGTTTCTGAAAAATACATGCTTATTTAAGAACGAGGAAGTTGCTCCAAATTATTTGCCTTCCGTTTGAGTTACAAAGTTTTAACATAATATTCCGTAGAAGTGTGTGCCTGATGGGACAAAAATAAATGTTCAAATGTGTGTGAAATCTTATGGGACTTAACTGCTAAGGTCATCAGTCCCTAAGCTTACACACTACTTTACCTAAATTATCCTAAGGACAAACACACACACATACACCCGTGCCCGAGGAAGGACTCGAACCTCCGCCCGGGACAAAAATAAAGATGAAATAGCAAATTAGCAAACAAACATGTGAACTGCGTTTTAGTTCAGTGATTGTGATTTTCAATAAAAGTGGACTGTATTTCGCGAAAGAATTCTACCCCATTGTCACCTCGAATATGATCCTTAGTAAGTATCAAAGGCTCTTAGTTTAACATTAATAAAGCGACGAAAGCGCAAAGTAAAGTGCCCAGTTACATGAAAGTCACCACCACAAATGTTCGACATCAAGGTGCAATAACCACTCACTGACGGCAGCTGGAGGGTATATAAATTTGTCGCCGGCCGGGGTGGCCGAGCGGTTCTAGGTGCTACAGTCTGGAACCGCGCGACCGCTACGGTCGCAGGTTCGAATCCTGCCTCGGGCATGGATGTGTGTGATGTCCTTAGGTTAGTTAGGTTTAAGTAGTTCTAAGTTCTAGGGGACTGATGACCTCAGAAGTTAAGTCGCATAGTGCTCAGAGCCATTTTTTTTATATAAATTTGTCGAAAACAGTACAATCGTCGTTGTGGTGCTGAAGAGGAGCGATGTATCTGACGTCCAAAAGGGAAGGCTCATTGGCTTTCCTCCCAAGGGTGCACGCATTTCTGAAAAAACCAACTTTGTAAACTGCTCGCATGCTACATTGGTTAAAGTGTACCGTTCATGGAAAAATTGTGCTATCCAAAATCGGTGCCGAGGCAACCCGCCGAGGCAACCGTGTCACACGAGCTGTACATGACAAGGATGTAGAATGGCTGTGGAGATGTGTACGAGCAGACAGACGTACAACTGAAACTTCCTGGCAGATTAAAACTGAGTGCCGGACCGAGACTCGAACTCGGGACCTTTGCCTTTCGCTGGCAAGTGCTCTACCAATTGAGCTACCCAAGCACGACTCACGACCCGTCCTTCCGCCAGTACCTCGTCTCTTACGTTCCAGAGAAGTTCTGTCACAAAACTTACAGGACTAGCACTCCGCTGCAGAGTGAAAATGTCGTTCTAGACGTACAATTGTTGAGCAACTGACTGTCCAGGTGAACCAAGGGACTACCCACTGTGTGTCCTCAACGACCGTCCGGGGAACGTTGCAGCGTATGGGCTTCCACAGCAGCCGCTGACTGCTGTTCCTCGACTGCGAGGGGTGGGATTTGCACCACAGCCACACAGTTGGACGTCTGCTAAGTGGTGACTGGTGGCGTTTTCATATGAATCGCGCTTAATGCTCCATCCGGCAGATGGCTGTTGGCGTTTAGGGCGCGAGACGTCTGAATGATAACATTCTGAGACAGTCGTCTATGCTTTGATATAATTTCTATAATTTGCTGCTTCATACTTACGTGACCATTTGTAGTCCAGTTACCTGATACAGAGCCTTCACTTACGAACTGACCATATGTCCTAAACAAGTATTAAGTTATACGCTGAAAAGCCAAAGAAATTGGTACAGACACGCGTATTCAAATAAAGAGATACGTAAACAGGCAGAATACGGCGCTGCGGTCGGAAACACTTATATAAGACAAGTGTACGGCGAAGTTGTTACATCGGTTACTGTTGCTACAGTGACAGATTATCAAGGTTTGAGTGAGTTTGAACGTGGAGGTATAGTCGCCTCACGAGAGATGGGACAAGCATGTCAGAGGTAGCCATGAAGTAGGGATTTTCCCATACGACCATTTCACGACTGTGCCGTGAATATCAGGAAACTGACACGGCTGCGGCCGGAAAAAGATCCTGCAAGAACAAGACCAACGACGACTGAAGAGAATCGTTCAATGTGACAGAAGTGCAACCCTTCCGCAAATTGCTGCAGATTTCAATGCTGGGCCATCAACAAGTATCAGCGTGCGGACCATTAACGAAACATCATCGATACGGGTTTTTGGAGCCGGAGGCCCACTCGTGTATCCTTCATGACTGCACGACACTTCGCCTGGGCCCATCAACACCGACTTTGGTCTGTTCATGACTGGAAAGATGCTGCCTGGTCGGACAAGTCTCGTCTCCAATTGTATCGAGCGGATGGACGTGTACGGATATGGGAGGCAAGCTCATGAATCCATGGAACCTGTACGTCAGCAGAGACTGTTCAAGCTGGTGGAGGCTCTGTAATAGTGTGGGGCGTGTGCAGTTGCAGCGGTATGCGACCCCTGATATGTCTGGACACGACTCTGACAGGTGACACGTACGAAAGCATCCTGTCTGATCACCTGTGTCCATTTATGACCATTGTGCGTTCCTACGGACTTGGGCAATTCCAGCAGCACAATGCGACACCCCAGACGTCCAGGAACACTCTTCTGAGTTTAAACAATTCCGCTGGCCACCAAACTCCGCGGACATGAACATACCTGGAATGCCTTGCAACATACTGTTCAGAAGAGATCACCACCCCCTCCTCCTCCTACGGATGGTCAGTCCTGCAGGATTCACGGTGTCGGTTCCCTCCAGTACTACTTCAGACATTAGTTGAATCCATGCCACGTCGTGTTGCGGCACATTATAGTAGGTAGGCGTACCAGTTTCTTTGGCTCTTCCGTGTATGATATAGTAAACGAAATGGTATTATACACAATCCACTAACGTATTGTACCTGTTCGATTTCTCACAAGAAGTAAGAAAGTGCCGGCCGCGGTGGCCGTGCGGTTCTAAGCACTTCAGTCCGGAACCGCGTGATTGCTACGGTCGCAGGTTCGAATCCTGCCTCGGGCATGGATGTGCGTGATGTCCTTAGGTTAGTTAGGTTTAAGTAGTTCTAAGTTCTAGAGGACTGATGACCTCAGATGTTGAGTCCCATAGTGCTCAGAGCCATTTTAGTAAAAAAGTTATAAGTAGTGTGGCAACAGTCCATTATAAGAAAGGTGAGTCTGTTTAGTGGAATAAGAGTACTTTAAGTTTTCTGTAAATAAATTACTATGTTTAGAAGACACTAAACGATTTTTTCAAAAATTTTGCTTGCACTTAACTTCAAGGATGACTATAATCACTCTAGAGATAATCTACTAACAACAGTCACCGCAATCAAAAAACTGGTCTGGCTCATAAATTTTCAGTTTAAAAGTTTTAAAAAAATTTCATGAAGGTGTGGACCATGAAATGAAATGTTTAAATTACTTTAGTGAGACAGAAGAAGATGGGACAGTGTAAGAAGCATTTATAGCAGTTAAAAGAAATGTTGTATATTGCAATATTGTCAATAGTGGACATAATAGGAAAGAAACCCGATTTTGTTCTTTCACCTATAGTCATAAGAAAACAAAAAGGAAGAGGATAAACACATCTCTACTTGATAAACACAAACAGAAAAACAAAAACAAAAAACCTTACCGAAGATTCCACATCAACCACTTCCGTTTTTTCTCATTGACACCCAGCACAACACATTGTATATGAATTGATTGGCCCTCCTCGTAATTGGTGACACCTTTGAATGTAGTTGAGCATTTGTTCCAAGATGGCCGCCGAGTAAGTGACGCCAGAAACCATTTCCAGAAAGTTAAGTGATTTAGACAGGAATATAATTTAGTTTAACGCCGACAACAAATTAAATACGTGCATTAGTGTATCGTTTAGTCTTGCCGTTAAAGGTTTGACTTTTCTTTGCGTATTTTTTCAGAAAACACGAAAAGATCGTAACTTCGCGAAGTCGCGCTTAGGCTTAAATTTTGTAAACGTGTTTGTTTCTTGTTTCACGGTAATTTAACTAGTTTCTCGGTAACAAATAAGTAAACTACCGTAAATAGCGTATAACTTCATTGTTTTAATACAGATTTCAGAAAAACAGCGTAACTTTATATCAGAAACTTGCCTATATACATTCGTTTATAGGCCTAATTCTCGTAACGTTTTTGGAGAATCAAAGTTAAAGTATCTCGTTTAATTGTCCTTTTTTCATTCCATCGAGTGAAATATATAATAAATAGCGTATACCTTCGTTGTTTTAATACAGATCTCAGAAAAACAGCGGAATTTTAAATCAGAAACTTGCTTATATACATTTGTGAATAGGCTTAATTCTTGTAACGTCTTTTTTGATTTTCGGTAATTTAATTGATTTATTCTAGCTAAAGTATTATTTTTGCCATGAGTGAGAAGTGCCTGACTTGCCGTAGAATTGTTAGTTCCGGGGTTTGGTGTGATGGATGCAGTAGTTTTTTTCACTGGGGTGACTGCAGTGGCGTGGGTGTTGGGAAAGTGGATCAGGCTCATCAGTGGTTATGCAGGATTTGCAGCAGAGATAGGAAGATAGTGGAACAGGAGGGGAAAATTGCTGCCCTTCAGGCTGAGCTAGATCAGGCTAGGGAAGATCTGGACAGGTTAAGGAGGGAGAAGGGCAAAGAGAGGTGGGAAGTGGCAACAGGTAGCAGAAGGAACAGGCCTAGAACTAAGTCTGACAGTTTTGTGGTGAATGTCAAAAATAAGTTTGACCTGTTGCTTCAGTTAGAAACTGATGAGCCTCAAGCAGAGGTAGGTGTAGACAGGACACAACAAACTTTCAATAGGAAATTGAAAAAGAATGTAGGAAAGTCATCGAAAAGGAAGAAAGTTTTGTTGTTAGGCAGTTCTCATGCCAGAGGTGTAGGCCAACTTCTGCAGGAGGAATTAGGACCAGAATACCAGGTCACAAATTTTTTCAAACCAAGTGGGTCACAAATTTTTTCAAACCAAGTGCTAGTCTGGATCAGGTGACAGAGGATTTAGGTTCACTCTGTAAAGGATTTACCAGGGAAGACACCGTGGTTATTGTGGGAGGGCCAGGGAACAGCATCGACAGAGATTCTGGGTACAGTATAGAGTGTGACCTGGTAAAGATTGCGTCAGCATCGAGACACACCAATGTTGAATTTGTATCTGTCCGGAGACGCCATGACCGGCCTCATTTGAACTCTTCTGTTGGGAGAGTTAATTTGGAGTTGGAACGGCTGCTTGGATCAGGTGCGGGGGCTCATATTGGTGTGGTTCCTGTTGATTATCTCAGTAGGTGGGACTATACCAGGCACGGCCTACATCTCAACAGGAAAGGGAAGGGGAAACTGGCTGGGGTAATAGCAGGAAATTTAAGGGGGGGAGGCACTGCCATGAATGGTAAAATACCAGTGGTTACAGGTGTTGGAGCAGCACCTTTTTTAGGATAGGTAAGACAGAAAGATGTCAAGTTCTACGAGAGGTCAGGATTGAAACAAATCTTCAGTTTAGGAAAGAAATTAAACAGCACAATTCTAGCGCATTGGATCACCAATCACAGCTATCAATTATAAATTTTCACCAATCACCAGAAATTTTATCTCCACCAAGTTGTATCTCAGTCCTAGTTAATTCCATTGATGAATTAAAGTCACCCAACCCAGTTGACATAATCTGCCTCTCTGAACACCATGTGACCACTGGTATAGGAACTAGGCCTAAGCACAATGAGAAACTCAGACAGGAGAGTACTGCAAATGTTAGAATAAGGAAAGGTTCTCATAAAAGTATAATTAAAAATAATGTAAGTATATTTCATCAAAATATTGGGAGTTTAAAGAATAGAGTAGATGAGCTTCTGGTTTGTTTAGAAGATTTAGAAGCTGAGAATGAAATAGATATACTATGCCTGTCTGAGCATCACATTGTTACTGATATGGATAAGGTAAATGTAAGTGGTTATAAGCTCTCTGCACATGTAATGAGAGAAAATATGGAGAAAGGAGGAGTTGCCATATATGTCAAAAGTTATCATTGTGCAAAAAGTATAGAAACAAAAAAGTTTTGTGTAGAGAAACATATAGAAGCATGTGCCTGTGAGCTTAAATTAAATAAAAGCACATTTATAATTGTAACTGTATATAGGTCCCCATCAGGAAATTTTCATCTATTTCTGAAAAATTTGGACTCCTTGTTGTGCTATCTGTCAGACAGGGGAAAGCAAATTATTATTTGTGGGGACTTCAATGTAGATTCTCTGAAAGAGGGTAATAGGAAAAATGACCTTGAAGTATTACTTGGTTCTTTCAATTTGACACCCGTTATTGATTTTCCTACTCGGGTGGTAAAGGATAGCAGCTCACTGATAGATAACTTCTTTATAGACCAAGATAAGTTTAACCAGATAAATGCTCAGCCTGTTGAGAATGGTCTTTCTGATCATGGTGCACAGCTGGTTACAATATATGACATAGCTCCATTCAGCAATACTAAACAGTCCTCCAAAGTAGTACGTTCAGTCAACGATTTAACAATTGCAAATTTCAGGGAGAGCCTACAGCAGTTAGACTGGGATGAGGTGTACCGTGAACCTGATGCCAATTTAAAATATAATTTGTTTCATGACATTTTTGTAAATGCATTTGAAAACTGCTTCCCCAAGAAAATAGTTAAATATACTCGTAAGAAACCTTGTAACAAACCATGGCTTACTAAGGGTATAAAAATATCTTGTAACCGGAAAAGGGAAATGTATCTGACAGCAAGAAAGAGTAGTGACCCAGAAACTATCAAAAATTATAAAAACTACTGTGTTATATTAAGAAAAGTTATTAAAAAATCCAGGAGTATGTGTATCATGTCTGAAATCAGCAACTCTGATAATAAAATTAAAACAATTTGGAATATTATTAAAAGAGAAACAGGTCAACCAAGAGCACAGGAAGACAGTATTACCATCAAATTGAATGAAAACTTTACGAACAAAAAGTCAGAAGTTGAAAATATTTTTAATAATCATTTTCTAAATGTTATGGATATAGTAGGATCCAGGTGTTCATTAGAAGATGCTAGGCTGTTAATGGAAGAGGCCATACCTATGCAATTTGATACAATTGAAATCTCACCCACTTCTCCCTCTGAAATTAGGAAAATAATAAACTTGCTTAAAAGCAAAAACTCACATGGAATTGATGGCATTTCCAGCAAAATACTAAAAGCTTGTTCTCAACAGATAAGTAAGATTCTCAGCCACCTGTGTAATAGCTCTCTGGAACAGGGCATTTTCCCTGATAGACTGAAATATGCTATTGTTATACCTTTGCGTAAAAAGGGGGATAGATCTGATGTCAACAATTACCGTCCAATCTCCCTTCTAACAGCTTTATCCAAAATTTTTGAGAAAGTAATGTATTCAAGAGTAGCTTCACATATCTGTAAAAATGAAATACTAACAAAATGTCAGTTTGGTTTCCAGAAAGGTTTTTCAACAGAAAATGCCATATATGCTTTCACCAGTCAAATTTTGAATGATCTGAATAACCGAACACCTCCCATTGGGATTTTTTGTGATCTCTCAAAGGCTTTTGATTGTGTAAATCATGAAATTCTGCTAGACAAGCTCAAGTATTGTGGCATGAGTGGGACAGTGCACAAATGGTTTAATTCGTACCTAACTGGAAGAGTGCAGAAAGTTGAAATAAGTAGTTCTCGTAACATGCAAAGACCAGCACATTCCTCAAACTGGGGAACTATCAAGAATGGGGTTCCACAAGGGTCAGTCTTGGGTCCTTTGTTGTTCTTATTATATATTAATGACTTGCCATTCTATATTCATGAAGAGGCAAAGTTAGTTCTCTTTGCTGATGATACAAGTATAGTAATCACACCTGAGAAACAAGAATTAACTCATGAAATTGTCAATACTGTCTTTCAGAAAATTACTAAGTGGTTCCTTGTAAACGGACTCTCACTGAATTTTGATAAGACACAGTACATACAGTTCTGTACAGTGAATGGTATGACGCCATTAATAAATATAGACCTTAATCAGAAGCATATAGCTAAGGTAGAATATTCCAAATTTTTAGGTATGTCCATTGATGAGAGATTAAATTGGAAGAAACACATTGATGATCTGCTGAAACGTTTGAGTTCAGCTACTTATGCAATAAGGGTCATTGCAAATTTTGGTGATAAACATCTTAGTAAATTAGCTTACTACGCATATTTTCACTCATTGCTTTCATATGGCATCATATTTTGGGGTAATTCATCACTGAGGAATAAAGTATTTATTGCACAGAAGCGTGTAATCAGAATAATAGCTGGAGTCCACCCAAGATCATCCTGCAGACATTTATTTAAGGATCTAGGGATATTCACAGTAGCTTCTCAGTATATATACTCTCTTATGAAATTTGTTATTAACAACCAAACCCAATTCAAAAGTAATAGCAGTGTGCATAACTACAATACTAGGAGAAAGGACGATCTTCACTATTCAAGATTAAATCTAACTTTGGCACAGAAAGGGGTGAATTATACTGGCACTAAAGTCTTTGGTCACTTACCAAATAGTATCAAAAGTCTGACAGATAACCAACAAGTATTTAAGAAGAAATTAAAAGAATTTCTGAATGACAACTCCTTCTACTCCATAGAGGAATTTTTAGATATAAATTAAGAAAAAAAAATATTAAAAAAATAAAAATAAAAAAACACAAAAAAGTAGTTATATTAACTTAAGTATGTTGTTAAATTAACCTAATTATGTCATGTATTGGAAAATTCGACTCGTTCCACATCATTACGAAATATCGTATTCATGATCCATGGAACTAGTATTAATCTAATCTAATCTAATCTAATCTAACCTTAAGGGCGGTAGGACGTCAAATGGGCCAACTTGGAGCAGGAGAGGCACCACAGGACATTTTAATTTCCACTGTCTATACTTTTACAAATAAATTCATAAAACTTTAACAGAATGATCAGGAAGGATTCAGGATTCATACTCATAGCAGTGAAAGCTCAAAAACGTAATGAAACACATTTTTTTACATGTGAAATTTCATCATTTTTTCACTTACTACTTAGGAAGAAAAGTGTACCTATAGCAACAAATGCAGCCAGTAATAAATGATGAAATTTCGCATGTAAAAAAGGTATTTTGTTACGTTCTTGAACTTCCACTGCGATGAGTGTGAGTCCTCAATCCTTCCTGGTCATGGTGACAAAGTTTTATGAATTTGTTTGTGAAAGTGTAGACAGTAGAAATTAAAATGTCCTGTGGTGACTCTCCTGCTCCAAGTTGGCCCATTTGACGTCCTACCCCCCCTTAACATATTGTCCAGATAAGCCTGTAGGATGTTATCCCATGCCTCCACAGCGACCTCCATAATGCCCTGTAAGGTCTCTGGTGGGACAGGACGATTGCAAACCATTCGTTTCAGCAAAATCCATGCATTCTTACCGCAGTTGAAGTCTGGAGAATGTGCAGCACATTCCATCCGACCGATTCTATGCCACACAAGGGAAGGGTTCACAAGATAATCACGATAGAAGCGTACACTGTCGCCCTTCGGCGAGAATCCCGCTGCAATGTATTCATCATACGGAGCCACAATAGGTGCAAGGATGTCGTCCCCACACTTCACACCAGTCATCCTCCGATGTATTGGCACAAGGGATGTCGTGCCGTTACGCGTGAATCCACCTCAAAACACGACGGAACCACCTTCATAAGGTGGCGGTCTGCGACAGGGTTGACCTCGTTGCCGCCACACACGAATGTCAGTACTGTCAGGGTGAAGGCTCTCGTCAGAAGAGAGTAATGAGTCCCAGTGCTGCCCCGTCCTCCCGGACTGCGTTGCTGCCGACCCGACGCGAGCGCCGCCCTGAACAAGAGCTAGGGGAGGTGCCACGAGTGACGTAATCCCTGCTTATGGAGCCTAATTCGTATCGTCTCTCTTGACGTCTGCACTCTTGTAGCTGTTTGGAACTGCCGCCGTAAACATGTAGCGTTGCGTTGACGGTTTCTGTTTGCTGTTATTCGCAGATATCAGTGCTTCACAGTTGTCGTTTTTCTTCCGCGGATGCTTCTGTGACGATCCCCAGTTGATCCTGTGGATGGAAACTTATTCCAGATTCTGGAGACGTCACTTTAACTCAAAGTGACATTCTCTGCGAGGTCCACTTGTCTCCTTTCCTGCTCAGTGGCTATACGGAGCCTCAGATCCTGTGTTGTTGTTGTCCGAACCACCCTGAAGCAACACAATCTTCGCAACGCCACAAACTACTGCAATATTTACAGTTCAAACGCACGCCGCCGGTAGCTGAGTGGTCAGCCGGCACGGTAGCTCAGCGTGTTCTGGCAAAAACTGAGTTGAGGAATCAACGATGGACTTCAACGGATGTCTTGTGACGTCCGCCCAGACCAAACGCAACGAACAATATCGAAAAAAAAGTGGTCAGAGCGACAGAATGTCAGTCCTAAGGGCCCGGGTTCGATTCTCGGCTGGGTCGAAGATCTTTTCCTCTCAGGGACTGGGTGTTGTGTTGTCCTAATCATCATCATTTCATCCCCATCAACGCGCAAGTCACCGAAGTGGCGTCAAATCGAAAGGCTTGCACCCAGCGAACGGTCTACCCGACATTTACATTTTATTTCGGTCAAACTGTTGCCATGGGCTGCACATACTATCCCCTCACAATAGAAACATGGACTATTTTTCCTCTAGCATTGTATTAGAAACTAACCATTGTATTGGTACCATATCGGATTTCAGGAACACATCGTTCAATATAAAAAAAATTGGAATATGCAACACTTACTCTGACCACTGTGTTTTGAAAAACAAAATAAGAAATTCTTTAGTTTTTGAGCAACTGAAAATAGATTTGAGAGCATGGAAGGCTAGTAACGAGACTGTTATTGCTAAGGAAGGAGAGGAACACAACATTCAGTCGCAATCCCATTAGTTCTCATTATACTTGCAAATCTATATTTCGGTCAGTGCATTGTCGCAACTCAACACACTCATTCTCCTTCTATCCATGAACCAGTAAGAATATATGGTGACATGAACTGCCGCAAGTCTGTTGAGTTGTATCGAAAATGCACTGAAGACGACGTTTTATAGCCGAAATATAGATATGCGAGTATATTAAATTCAATTAATCATCTTGTGGTCTTGCAGTTCTTCTTGTTGTGGCTGTGCTTGCCAAGAAAACAGGACGAGGAATCCCGCCTTATCCAAGAAGCCATTTTGTTTCACCCAGACATTTTTCAGCACTTTTGTGCTATCTTCAGTAGGTTATTTTTTGTATTCGAACTGGAAAATTGTTGTTACATATTAACATATAGCGGAACTTTTGGTGCATAATATTTACAATTGTGAATGAATAATAGTTGTAAAATATTTCTGTTCATAGTGCACAGTTGAAATATGTATTAACAACCTGATGCACTGTGTGTTTTTCATAACATTATGTTAAAGTTCTATTTATAGCTTTATTGGCAAAAGAAGTGGCTGTGTGTATTAGTTTACGTACCTTGCATGATGCTATTGGATATTTATTTTGGTAGATATTCTGCTACACCATCTACAACTTCTCATCTACAAATAGCAAAACGTAATTTTTACTTTTATGTTTATTATGCATTTACAAACGGAAGTGAGCATATATCACTTTTTCGCGTGTAACTTACGGTTTTGATATTGTGGTGCTTTCTCATATGTTGTTGGCGAAGTGAACAGGCTGATTTCGTGACCCATGGTCAGTTGACACTGCACTTTGTCCGATTTTTCAAAACATAGGCAGAGTTTTCGCCGCCATTACGTGTTGTTGTGGCTGTGTAGTATTCATTTGTTTCGTACCGTGTTTGGTTGGGTGCGGCAAGCGAGTTTGAAGTCTATCTGGCGTCTGTGGTGTTTGGTTTGCGTGAGTGTGCGTGTGCCTATGTGTGTGTGTGTTCAGGACTGGGCGAGTTAGAGAGAGAGAGAGAGAGAGAGAGAGACAGACAGACAGAGAGAGAGAGAGAGAGAGAGAGAGAGAGAGAGAGGGGGGGGGGGTGGGACGGAGTAGTTTTGGTGTGGGTGGTATTTGTACTGGTTCTGTATGCTATGTTGGAAACTTGTGGTAAGGTCTTATGGGACAAGCTGCTGAGGTCATCGGTGCCTAAGCTTCTACACCACTTAATCTAACTTAAGCTAACTCACGCTAAGGACAACAGACACGGACCGTGACAAGACGCCTCCGACCGCGCGGCTTCTATGTTAAGTCCTTGTTTCTTTAGTATATTACCCATGCTGTGTGTGACTCTGTTGTTGTAAGTCATTATGTGCCATTTATTGCTTACTGTCTGCTGATTTGTTACGCGTTGTGTTTGTTTGTATGTGTTTTCGTGGTTATGTGTTGTTGGTTTTCGTCTTTTGTGGTTTACTTTCTCTACTCTCTTCGCATCATATCCATCCTCCTGTGCAAGTTGTTTTATTGTGTTCAATTCTTGTCTGTAATCATGTTTGATCATGGGTATTTTGTTCAGTCTGTGTAGTAAATATCTGAAGCTGGCTTTTTTGTGAGTTATGGGGTGATTGGCTTGGTTATGAATAATGGTTCTTGTTATTGTGGGTTTTCTGTACCCTTGACGACTGCACAACACATAGCTTTACGCCTCAACTGGGCGCGTCAACACATACATTGGACTGTCGATGACTGGAAACACGTTGCTTGGTCGGGTCGGACAAGTCTCGTTTCAAATTGTTTCGAACGGATGGACGTGTGCGGGATCCTCATGAATACATGGATCCCACGCGTCAGCAGGGGACTATTCAAGCTGGTGGAGGCTCTGTAACGGTGTGGAGTGTGTGCAGTTGGAGTGATATGGGACCCCTGATACGTGTAGGTACGACTCTGACAGGTGACACGTACGTAAGCATCCTGTCCGATTACCTGCATCCATTCATTTCCATTGTACCTTAAACCGAACTTGGGTAATTCCAGCAGGACAATACGACATCCCACAAGTCGAGAATTGCTTCAGAGTGTCTTGAGGAATACCCTACTGAGTAAACACTTCCACTGGTGAGCAAACCCTCCAAACATGAATTTTATAGAGCCTATCTCGGATTGCTTGCAACGTGCTGTTCAGAAGAGATTTCCAGCCCCTCGTACTCTTACAGATTTATCGACAGCCGTGCAGGATTCATGGTTTCAGTTCCCTCAAGCACTACTTCAGACATTAGTCGAGTCCATGCCACGTCGTGTTGTGGCACCTTTGCGTGCTCGCGGGGGCCCTACACGATATAAGGTAGGTGTACCAGTTTCTTTGGCTCTTCATTGTAAAGACTAATGGGACTGCGACTGACTGTTGTGTGCCCCTCCTTCCTTACAGTGTACTATTACTGTGCGCAACGGTTCCTCACGGAACCATAGTTGTTTAACTGTTATTTCTGTTGGCAGAGCGTGTCTCCTGGACTGGTGAAGACAGACATCTACACGGCAGCCCTAGGGCCTGAGTTCTCCGAGCAGGTGTTCGCTGACAAGCCGCACCTCTTGCCGCAGGACATAGCTTCGCTCATCTCCTACCTGCTGTCTGCGCCACCACACGTCCAGGTTGTGACCTAGTTTTGTTGACAGTTTCACTGCTTTCATATCTTAAAATATTGAATGAGTAGGCTGCATTCATTTACGCCTCAAACAGCTCTGCTTCTGCATTCAGTGTGACGTGTAGTAGGCAAAAATAAAACACAAATAAGTCTCTATAATTCGCTACACTGTCTCTACAGAATTATGATTCCTTTTCTAACTTTGAAAGGGTATCACAACAATTCAGGAGTTATAATAGTGAATTCATGATTCGAAGGGTGAGGGTTGTCTCTTAGAAACACAATAAATTTAAGGAGACACTTTTGGTAATGGATGCCGGGTTGTACTTTATCGCGGATGTAGTTTACAAAAGCAAGAAACACCCAATAATCGAATGATAATACGAGAACACTGAAAACACTACTGTTTGAACAATGAAACAGAAGGATTTTGACTATGCAGCTAGTGGTTTAGAAATAGTATGCAGTAGGCACTGACCTATCCAGTGGTCTACATGTTGTTACATAGCTATGACATTTGAAAGAATTTTGATATAAATAATGACTCATTTAGGCAGATACATAAATACCCACATGCACAGGAAAATTCTTGAATCGCAACGTGATACATACAATTTCGTACTGCACATTTACAGGGATTCAAAATGTGGCGTGATTCTTGAGATATGACTGCTGCTAATTTTGAAAAGAATGAGGAATTTAAGGTGTGACATAATTCTTAGGATATGACAGGTGATTAAATCCAGTTTTCATTATATACCTGTTGAGCCACAAGTAAAGACTTCTTCTTTCCTCATGTTTATAGCTGTGTATCCTGTCTTAATTTCTTCTTCTTGGTGGCAATTTTGACCTTCTCATCAATTCCTTGTCCAGCCTAATGTTCTTCAAGTTCTATCAAATGACTAATCTAGTCTTTTCTGCAAATCTCTGATAAAATGTCGTTCCCTATCCCCTCTTATACATCCTACTATTCGTTGCAAGACAAGAAGACTAGATAGAGGACAGGAACACAAAAATGTAGTCATTATAAGTCACCACTATCATCAGCTGTGTTAGTAATGTAGGGGAATAACTTTGCAAGTTTCAAGAGGCTCTATTGTTGAATACATGATTAACTCCACATCCCATTCTGAGTAATAAAAATACAGAATCTCTAGTATTTGAACATCTCAAATTTCCTTGTAATTGTCATAATCGTATTTCTTATAATCTATTACAATCTTAAATTTGTCATTGGATCAAAGATTGAAACAGTGTCATAGACAAAATAGAATGCCATTCTGTTTCTATCCATTTCTCAGATGTACTATCCCGTGAAGGACTTATCAGAGATATCAACAGGTTTCATTTCTCACTGTTTGTCCTGTAGGAACTGTCCTCCAAAATATACATAACATAAAAGAATCAACGTTATCTATAGACATCTCTGTAAGATGTGTTTGCTCATATCTTCATTTGAAATGGCTTATCTATTTTCTTTTTAGGCTAAAATGCAACATTATCCATAAATGGATTTCTATATCGGTATTAGTAGTTCATAAAACTATTATTCTACAAGGTTTTCACCCATACTTTAAGTCATACTTACCATTATCTACTGGCACAGGAGATTTTAAAATATTGCAGATAGTGGACACAATGTAGACTTTGGTCGATTTAAATAAAAGAAAAGATTTATTTTAAACTTAAATAAAGATTTTAAAAACAGATACTGTAGGAAAGAGATTCTGCAGTTTCATTTCTAATTTCAGTACATTATCAAACCAAAATAGAATATTAGAAGAACTTTACTTTTGTAATTAGGTATAATTTTTAGTTGAACCAGTATTTTGCAGAATGTCATGTGTGTTATACTACTGAATTATGGATGTCGTTTGTATTTTGTAGCTTATTGCATTTAAACTACTATATGTAAAAATAATCTTATTTTTGTTTTTGATGTCTTATTATATCAATTATGCAATTTACAAAAATAAGGAAGTTTTATCTAGTCACTTTAGAATAACAGTGAGAATATTGATTATTATCAATAATTTAAATTGTACTAGTATTCAATTACTGTGTTGCTAGTAATCATATTTTGAAAGAATATGCATATGAGGATCAGATAGTATCCATTCAAAACGTAGTGCAATGCAATTTTGATCTATTGTGAAGTTTTGTCTTTTGTTGGCATTTTCAGTCAACTGTTATTGGCTGATTGACTATCTATTTCTCTATATTTATTATGGTAAAAGTAAGGAAAGCATTAAAATAAAAACCAGCAAAAGAATAAAAATAGGTGCCATATTGTTCTGCAATATGAAGCAGTAGAGAACAGCAAATGTATGAAATGGTTATGTAATGCTTGTACAGTTAACTGATAGTATACTGACTTAAAAAGAAAAAGAAAATAACTGGACACACTAAAGAAAGGAAGACTATAATAATTAAACTAAAGAATAGGAGATATTAAAAAGATGAACATTTAGAAATGCTGAATGCCAAAGACTAAATTGATACTTTTGCCTTTTTAATGTCACATATGTTAAAAGGAAATGAAAATGAGCCCATTTCTTGTATTTTAAGGTACAATGTAGTCTGTCTTCAAAATAGATAACAAATAATTTAAAGCAGAATGCAATTTTGGAAACACTATTTATAGTTTGCAGTGGATTTTTATAAATGTAACTGCAGGTGGTGCATTAAAAATCTTGCGATTTCCAACCTTAGATATGTTTGAAATACATAATTCGTGTTGATTCAGCTCAACTTAAGGTGAATATAGTTAGTTAAAATATGTGCTTAATATGTTAAGTGGTTCAAATATGTTTTTCTCTCTCCTTGCTGTAATAAGTGGAATGAATAGTCCATGTTCCATTTTTCACATTTTTAAAACCCAGTAGGACCTAAATGTATCATCAGATAATGGTAAAGAAATTTATTAAACGATATTAAGAAATATGTAAAGTTATAATAATTATCCATAATTGTCTTTTGCAGAACCAAAAGCAAGCTTTGTAGAAAGGTAATTATAAATAAGTTGAAATTCATAATTAGATAGTGCCTATAGTTGTACAGGATGTAGAGTACCCAAATATGGCGTGACAGAAAAAGTCATTACATTGTTTTATTCTTAAAATATAAATCTGTAACCACTAAATATGAAACCAACAGTAAACTGACAATGTTAAAAGATACATTTAAAAAATTAAATGACAAACTGCTGTGTCATAATGTCTGAAACAATGGTTCTAACTTTTTCAGAAGACAGTATACAGCAGTGAAGTATCCATTTAATAAATTACTGCAGATACTTTTATTACCAAGACCTAATTTTCGATGTATGTAGATTACTGTTGTTACTCCAGTACAGTATATGTGGAGTCTATATAAGAGATTCTTTGCGATGTTTGGGTTCACTGTAATTACTCTTTTAGTCTTGGAATGCACATTATTTCAAATTTTCCATATTCTATGGATGGAGAATTCTGTGTTTTATCCTTGTAATAATCACCCTTAGTGTTCGTGTTTCCTTCCACAGTACATCACAAGTGTCTGTAGTTTTAATTACTATTCTGCATCCACAACATTAGAGCAGTAATTATTCATCAGTATTTTGTACCCCATCTTATGCCAAACAGCTATCAATTGCAATTTTAATTATATTCAGAAATATATCCACTGATGGTTTTATTTAATATTGTTCTCCTCTTGAAATTTGTGCTTTGGCATGCTACTTAAATATATTACAGAAACATTGGTCGGTATAATGTTATTATTACTGAAGGAAATGTACATATTCTTCCCTCCCATACCTGATGCAGATTTTGTTTATACATAGTTTGTAAATGTTGCTATAAATTGAAAATGCCCAATACTTTTATTTTGGATTCACAGTAAGATAAGAGAAGCATCTATCTTTACCCAGTCACAGAACATACCAAAATTACTTGGTGATGCAGATAACTTGTGTATTGCCCCATTGCTCATCAAATAACTTCATTATCACTTGATTTTTTTATCTGTCGTTGTGAAGAGTTAGATATTATTATATTTATCCACAAAATTTGAATGACAGAATATAAATTACCAATATCAAGTTTCGTGAGTCTAGACATTGTCTGTGGAGCACGACTTAATCTTTACAGATAATTTATTGAAATTGTCTCCATCGTAGAAATTAATATAAAGGATAACTAGTTTCAACTACTAAGCAGACTTCATAAGAACTAAAGACCAGAAAAGACAGAGTACAGGTAATCACCAGAAAAAAAGAAGAAAAAGTGCATACATGCTGCAGGAAACATACTCATTCAGCTTCTTACATAATAACTTATCACATTATTGGTCACAACATACGAACTGCGTTTCATGCTTCTGTAAGCAAAGACCAAAAACAGAAAAAATATATTACATTCAAATCATAATGCAAGCTTGGAATGGAAGAAGTTGTTATGTACAAAACATGAGTGGATCACTCATAAATTTGAATTATATGAAGGAAATCGTAGGAGTCAACGTGTGAAACTTAAAACATGATTATAAGTTTGCTTGGTGGCCAACACAGGTTGCGATTTTCGAACTGGACTTTTGTTTACATGATACAGAGTCCAGTCAATCGCATGATAGGGCAGCACCCAGACAGGCTTAAGTAAGTGGCACAGCATTCACCAGGTCGCATCGGTCCGCCCCTGGTAGCTGAGTGGTCAGCGCGACGGAATGTCATACCTAACGGCCAGGGTTCGATTCTCCGCTCAGGGACTGGGTGTTGTGTTGTCCTTATAATCATCATTTCATCCCCATCGACGTGCAAGTCGCCGAAGTGGCGTCAATTCGAAAGACTTGCACCAGGAGAACGGTCTACCCGACGGGAGGCCCTAGCCACGCGGCATTTCCATTTTACCAGGCTAGGGGGAAATAGCTAACATGCCGCTTCCACATTAGGATCTTTTTAATTTCATAGTTTACTTTGATTACTTGCATTAATTGTTTTCTGTTTTTTAACTGCGATTGACTGCTTAGCGCTTGAAACCAGTCAAATTTGATGTTAATATCTGAAAACAAAGATAATTCAAAGAGACTATATTAAGTGTTAAGAGCAATTCAAACTTCATACAAGATTAGTAATACTATGTAAATATCTTTATTATAAGAATGTATGCATTAACGCAAATTAATTGTTTTTCAGGTACATGATATAATTGTGAAACCACTTGGTGAGAAGATATAGAAGTAAAATCTTCAAACGAACGTCTTTTTGTGCCACACACTCTATGCAATGTGTTGAAAGGCAGTTTTCTCAATCAGTAAACAGTTAAAAGATCCGCAGCATTTACTTATTGTATCGAAGTTAAGTCGTAAAAAAAGACACACTTTGCGAGAGGAAGCATGTTGTGAAGTGTGAACTTGTAACAGGGTATAGGGAAATCAGTGGGGACCAAGAAATTTAGTTGCAAGAGAGGGGAACCTGTTTCTGAGTTGGGCATCAATACAATTTTTTTATGAATGAATGTGGCTAAATGTGTCTTACGAAAGATAGATCCGATTTTTGAATCGTGTTCTGTGGAGCCAAAGTATTGTGTTTGGTACTGTCACTCTTTACAACGAAGGACAGAAGAACTTCTTGAGACGTATAATGTGCAGACAGGCCGTTATTCGAGCGGACAGGGTTACGTATGTGACAGTAGCTTTGTTTGCATATTACTGCCATTATTTGGTGCTGCTCAACAGTGAACTGCTCTTATTATATTGGTGAGAAAATAGTTCTTGCAGTTTATTTCTTGTAGTAGCAGTGGTGATTGAGTTAACTTGGTGTAGTGGACAAACTTCACAATGAGTGAGAAGTCTGAAGGACCGAAAGAGGAGAAAGTGGAGAAGACGTCGGCCGCTGCCGCGCGACCCCGGCTCCAGGCCTCCAGCCCTGGAGACCCTCGCTGGGCCGGCCGCCTCGCCGTGGTCACCGGAGCAAACTCTGGAATAGGGGTGGCCATCGCGCGGCAGCTGCTCCAGCTCGGCATGGTGGTGGTCGCCATAGACGTCGAGGTGTACTCTGTCCAGGTAACGCTGCCTTCCAGACCTGTCTGGGCGCCGAGCCAAACTAACAACTAGCTCGTAACCCTCTGCAGTTCTGTGAACACACTAGCTGCAGCCCTCTGCATTAAACTTACTACGCTTCCGGTTGAGAGGTAAAATAAGTGCTGGTCATTCAAAGTGAACAATTATGTTGTTAGTTGCTCCTATAGCTGATCAATACGTTTGAACTCGGAGATGTAAATTCAAATGGCAACAAGGATAAGTTAGGTAATTCAGTTCTCTCTACCTTGCACCTCTAAAACTTCCTCATTCTGTTGACCGCCATACGTGAATTCTAGCACACTTTCACGCTATACGAAGCTGCAAAATAAACTTCTAGAAGAAAGATAAAACTGTCCTGCGATTCTGCATCAGGATAATTTTAATAGGAAAGTGGAGTTCAAAATTCAAATGGCTCTGAGCACTATGGGACTCAACTGCTGAGGTCATTAGTCCCCTAGAACTTAGAACTAGTTAAACCTAACCAACCTAAGGACATCACAAACATCCATGCCCGAGGCAGGATTCGAACCTGCGACCGTAGCGGTCTTGCGGTTTCAGACTGCAGCGCCTTTAACCGCACGGCCACTTCGGCCGGCAGGAAAGTGGAGTCAATGAAACTTAGCGACATATGGACAATACCTGTGCAGAATCGCTAGACAGCTTTATCTTTGACAAGACGAGAATCGATAGTTAAGTTTTATCTCTGACAAGGATTATCTCTGCTAATCACGAGTTACTTTGATCATGCCCCCCTTTCCTACAGTATTTATGTCGCTCTTGGACGTCCGACCGGTTAATTGGCAAGACAGCGCAGGCGCCTCTGAAGATGTTCAGCTCAGTCCTGGACGAAACGTGAGGAACAGATGACTTTCTTGGACTGCGACCTCACATCCCGAAAGATTTACCAGCAGTCACCCATCAAAGCCTGTAGGGCATTTCCTATTGATCTAGACTCACGAAATTTGGCAACAACGGAAGTTTCACAGAGAAAGTAAAGGAAATATTACGAAAATTGTTAATTTGTAACTACATCAGATAAGGAAATATTTCCTGCCACTAAAAGGAATACACTGGTAATCCGTCAAAAATCTCAGGAAGTTCTGCAGGGATTATGATATGGTTTCCAGTAGCAGGCAGAGTGATTCACGAGGAAGGTTTGTATATATAATTTACAAATATTTCGTGACAATTGGCTGCTGATCTACACTCATGCTCATAAATTAAGGATAATTGCAGTATGTGGTAGCACACAACGTCGCACTACACAAAACTGGCGCTAATAGCATAGGCACAGATCTGTAATCCCACGGTATTGGTGATAAGTAGAGAACACCGTCCCGAAACACATATGCTACAAAACGCCACTGTTTCCTGCGCATGTACCCCGACATCAATATGGAATGTGATCACCATGCACACGTACACAGGCCGCACAACGGGTTGGCATACTCTGGATCAGGTGGGCGAGCAGCTGCTGGGGTATAGCCTCACATTCTTGCATCAGTGCCTGTCGGAGCTCTTGAAGTGTCCTAGGGGTTTGAAGACGCGCAGCGATACGTCGACCGAGAGCATCCCATGCGTATTCGATGGGATTTAGGTCTGGAGAACAGGCAGGCCACTCCATTCACCTGATATCTCCTGTTTCAAGGTTCTCCTGCACGATGGCTGCTCGGTGGGGCCGTGCATTATCATCCATCTGGAGGAAGGTGCGACCCCCTGCACCCCTGAAAAGGCGGACATACTGGTACAAAATGACGTCCCGATACACCTGACCTGTTACAGTTTCTCTGTCAAAGACATGCAGGGGTGTACGTGCACAAATCATAATCCCACCAACGGCCAGGGTGGCCGAGCGGTTCTAGGCGCTACAGTCTGGAACCGCGCGACAACTACGGTCGCACGTTCGAATCCTGCCTAAGACATGGAGGGGACTGATGACCTTAGAAGTGAAGTCCCACAGTGCTCAGAGCCATTTCAACCATAATCCCACCCCACACCATCGAACCACGACCTACATACAGGTCCCTTTCAACAACATTAAGGGGTTCGTATGTCGCTCCTGGTTCACGCCAAATGAAAACCCGGCGAGAATCACGGTTCAGATTATACCTGGACTCGTCCTTGAACATGACCTGGGACCACTGTTCCAATGCCCATGTACTGTGTTTTTGAAACCATGCTCTACGGGTTTTCCTGTGACCAGCGGTCAGTGGAATGCTCCTTGCAGGTCTCCGGGCGAATAAACCGTGTCTATTCAGTCGTCTCTGGACTGTATGTCTGGAGACAACTGTTCCAGTGGCTGCGGTGCGGTGAGGTCCCGAGCAAGGCTACCTGCAGTACTCCGTGGCCGTCTGCGGGCACTGATAGTGAGATATCGGTCTTCTTGTGGCGTTTTACACTGTGGACGTCCCGTACTGTAGCACCTGGACACGTTTCCTGTCTGCTGGAGTCGTTGCCATAATCTTGAGATCACACTTTGTGGCACACGGAGGGCCTGTGCTACGACCTGCTGTGTTTGACCAGCCTCCAGTCGCTCTAGTATTCTACCCCTCATAACGTCATCAATATGTGTTCTTTGAGCCGTTTTCAACACACAGTCACCATTAACTCGTCTGAAAACGTCTGCTCACTTACTCGCTGCACCGCAATCTGACGTGCACCAACACACCTCTGCGTATGTGGACTGCTGCCAGCGCCACCGTGCGACGACCGCAGGTCAAGTGCACCGCATGGTCATACCCCGAGGTGATTTAAACCCGCAAACCGCCCACCAGAGCGTTGTTTCACCATGTGTCAGCATGAGTGTAGAATGAAGTCTTCTGCCACCGTGAAATCGGTGCCTTCGCTATCTAGCGGTGAGAGACACGAGGCAGTCCAACTATTGCGCCACGCCAGCGCTAGCACCGCAGGTCCTTTACGAAGAGCGCATTCTGCCTGCAGACTTCTCCTACGGCACGTACAGCATCTCTAATGTTTCAAAGTAAAATAACACTAGTAACTGATGAAGGATTGCACTTCCATTGTTTGCGATGAGGTTCCCATATCGCATAAAATATCCGTTGAGGCGTACCACAGAACTATTCGAGATCTGTGTGACAACAGCCCTATGACCGGCTGTACACTTTCCTTCTCTGGAGTCTTCCGCCATATCTTACCGGTAATCGCAACAGGAATGAGAGCACATAAAGTCAACACATCTGTACTACCAGATAGCGTCATAGCGCTAATTAAATGAATGAAAAATTATAGTAGAGAATCCGAAATACACAAAAAATTTTGACTTACAATTTAAAATGAAAGCATTCTCCAAAGTCTTTGAATTACTGTGAGCGTCATATTGCCAGATATGGGTAAGTGGCAAAAATCATCGAGACTCTGAATTGAGTTTGCATGCAACTCTCGGAGCGCGAGACGTACGCGTACTTGTCCATTTTTTGATTTTCTTTTTAAATACAGTCTAACGACAGTCAAAGGAGGAGGACTGAAGCAGCAGAGGTAAGACTACCAAGGCCTCTAGCTGGCTGGTTACAAACTCATACATCTGGTATAAATCAGTGAAATGAGGAATGAACGATGACAAAAGCGCACTTTAGAAAATACAGGATTATAGAAAGAAATGGAGCGAACGCATTCAAAGGAATGAAACTCCATCTTCTGCTGGAGTTGAGGCGTACCAATCGCCCTTATATAGGCCTGACGATGACGTAATGTAACGTCGAAACTGGTTGCCTAGAAGTAAACCTATATAGCGGGGATTGGTATTGTTTTTAGTGAGCATTCAAAGGATGTCATAAGAACGAATACACATCAGGGGAAAAGAGATGTTGGACGTTCTAAGAGGGGACGGAAAGATCAGCTGCGTTCTATTTGAAATTGGGACAGGCAAGGATGCCTAAACCAAAGTTGGACATGATGATGATCAATGAAAATTGCCGTTTCATTAATTTATAAGGTATTTGCAAACGTTTCACCTTACGTATTTTTAAACCTATCGACTGAAGACTGTAATGTTTGCACCTCTGACAGACTGACACCCCCTCCCCCCTCACTCCATTCCTGCCACCATGGTTGG
This sequence comes from Schistocerca americana, assembly GCF_021461395.2. Lineage (NCBI taxonomy): Eukaryota > Metazoa > Arthropoda > Insecta > Orthoptera > Acrididae > Schistocerca > Schistocerca americana. Next base: position 208,050,681 of record NC_060127.1, on the reverse strand, counting down.
GGGGATGAAACAAGTATAGAGAAAAAACACTGCAAACAAATTGCGAGATAAACTTAGATCTGCAACGGCAGATGGCAGTCCAATCACATCTCCCCAGATGACGTGACTATGTAAACAATGAAATGCAAAAATTCACTACTGGCCATTAAAATTGCTACACCACGTAGATGACGTGCTACAGACGCGAAATTTAACCGACAGGAAGAAGACGCTGTGTTATGCAAATGATCAGCTTTTCAGAGTGTTTATACAAAGTTGCCGCCGGTGGCGACACCTACAACGTGCTGACATGAGGAAAGTTTCCAACCGGTTTCTCATACACAAACAGCAGTTGACCGCCGTTGCCCGCTGAAACGTTGTTGTGATGCCTCGTGTAAGGAGGAGAAATGCGTACCATCACGTTTCCGACTTTGATAAAGGTCGGATTGCAGCCTATCGCGATTGCGGTTTATCGTATCGCGACATTGCTGCTCGCTTTGGTCGAGATCCAACGACTGTTAGCAGAATATGGAATCGGTGGGTTCAGGAGGGTAATACGGAACGCCGTGCTGGATCCCAACGGCCTCGTATCACCAGCAGTCGACAGGCATCTTATCCGCATGGCTGTAACGGATCGTGCAGCCACGTCTCGATCCCTGAGTCAACAGGTGGGGACGTTTGCAAGACAAAAACAATCTGCACGAACATTTCGACAACGTTTGCAGCAGCACGGACTATCAGCTCGGAGACCACGGCTGCGGTTACCCTTGACGCTGAATCACAGACAGAAGCGCCTGCGATGGTGTACTCGACGACGAACCTGGGTGCACGAATAGCAAAACGTCATTTTTCCGGATGAATCCAAGTTCTGTTTACAGCATCATGATGGTCGCATCCGTGTATGGCGACATCGCGGTGAACGCACCTTGGAAACGAGTATTCACCATAGCCATACTGGCGTATCACCCGGCGTGATGGTGTGGGGTGCCATTGGTTACACGTCTCGGTCACCTCTTGTTCGCATTGACGGCACTTTGAACAGTGGAAGTTACCTTTCAGATGTGTTACGACCCGTGGCTCTACCCTTCATTCGATCCCTGCAAAACCCTACATTTCAGCAGGATAATGCACGACCGCATGTTGCAGGTCCTGTACGGGCCTTTCTGGATACAGAAAATGTTGGACTGCTGCCCTGTCCAGCACATTCTCGAGATCCTTCACCAATTGAAAACGTCTGGTCAATGGTGGCCGAGCAACTGGCTCGTCACAGTACGCCAGTTGCTACTGTTGATGAACTGTGGTATCGTGTTGAAGCTGGATGGGCAGCTGTACCTGTACACGCCATCCAAGCTCTGTTTGACTCAATGCCCAGGTGTATTACAGCCAGAGGTGGTTGTTCTGGGTACTGATTTCTCAGGATCTATGCACCCAAATTGCGTGAAAATGTAATCGCATGTCAGTTCTAGTATAATGAATACCCGTTTATCATCTGCATTTGTTCTTGGTGTAGCAATTTTAATGGCTAGTAGTGTAAAATAGACTGGCGTCCAAAATTAATGCAACAAAATGAAATTTTGCAAGGTTGCATTTATTTTGCCACAAAACAATACAAACAGGTAATAGTAAGTTAGAAGCAATGTAAAAAATACAGAACGCAAGCAACTGCAACATGCATAGTAGCACACAAAAATGTTTCTCGTTCTTTCCAACGTAACGGGTTTTTTTCACGCATTACGACTACTGGTTAACGTGCTCAGTGTGGGGTGTGACCACCTCTGGCGATGATACAGATGTGGCAACGACAGGGCGCACTGTGAATGACGTCATCAGCCTCATGTTGAGGCAACAACGCACATTCTTCCTGCAGGGCTGCTCGCGGGCTTGGAGAGTGCTCAGTGGATGCTGACGTGATGTGAGCATCGCAGGCGGGCTATGTGAGATTCGAATCGGGAGAGCGAGCAGGCCACCCTATGCGTACAATAGCTTCCGTTTCCACGAAATCAACCAGCCGTGCTCCATGAGGTCGAGCATCACGGTCCGTCAGTAAGACGTCCGGGCCCGCAGCACCCCGCATCAACCGCACATGAGGCGCCAAGAGCTCGCCACGATACCTGACAGCAGTTGAACCTCGCCGATTTCACGAAGAGGTGTTCCAATGGTGAAAATAATCCCTGCCGACACCATTAGGAATCCTCCTCGATCTTGCTCTCTTTCTACTACGTTTGGGCCCCAAAATCGTGTGCCACGTCCCCTCCAGATGCGAATCCATCGAGAATCACTCTCCAGACTAGATCCGGACTCATCTGTGAAAATAAGATTGGCCCACTGTTGGACCGTCCAGCGTCGAGGTTCCCTTCTGTAAAGACGTGTGAGAGTTACACGTGCAACAGCTCTCCGACAATAAACGCACTCTTCCGAAGACTTCTGCACGCCATTTGCCTCGATACAACACGTCCAGTGAATGCCTGATGCTTTGCAGTGCTAAGGCGGTAGTGACGTGACCTTACAGCCAAATAGCGGTCCTCTCTTCTGAAGTCACACGTCGGAGTTGTATGCGGTTTTTCACGGATGATGCTGTAGTATACAGAGAAGTTGCAGCATTAGAAAATTGCAGCGAAAAGCAGGAAGATCTGCAGCCGATAGGCACTTGGTGCAGGGAGTGGCAAATGTAATGTATTGCGAATACATAGAAAAAAGGATCCTTTATTGTATGATTATTGATAGCGGAACAAACACTGGTGGTAGTTACTTCTGTAAAATATCTGGGAGTATGCGTGCTGAACGATTTGAAGTGGAATGATCATATAAAATTAATTGTTGGTGAGGCGGGTACCAGGTTGAGATTCATTGGGAGAGTCCTTAGAAAATGTAGTCCATCAACAAAGGAGGTGGCATACAGAACACTCATTCGAGCTGTACTTGAGTATTGCTCATCAGTGTGGGATCCGTACCAGATCGGGTTGACAGAGGAGATAGAGAAGATCCAAAGAAGAGCGGCGCGTTTCGTCACAGGGTTACTTGGTAAGCGTGATAGCGTTACTGAGATGTTTAGCAAACTGGAGTGGCAGACTGTGCAAGAGAGGCGATCTGCATCGCGGTGTAGCTTGCTGTCCAGGTTTCGAGAGGGTGCGTTTCTGGATGAGGTATCGAATATATTGCTTCCCCCTACTTATACCTCCCGAGGAGATCACGAATGTAAAATTAGAGAGACTCGAGCGCGCACGGAGGCTTTCCGTCAGTCGTTCTTCCCGCGAACCGTACGCGACTGGAACAGGGAAGGGAGGTAATGACAGTGGCACGTAAAGTACCCTCCGCCACACACCGTTGGGTGGCTTGCGGAGTAAAAATGTAGATGTAAATGTGGTCTGTCCTGCCCCGGTCTTCGGAATTTAGTTTCGCCACAACCGAGAAACAACAGAACGATTCACATTAAGCGATCGGGTGAAACAGTTTGCGACTGTCCTGCTTTCCTTATTTGTATGGCCCGCCACCGCAGAGAGTCTGGTACACATCTTCTCTGTCCCCCACTGCACCGTCTGTGAATGCGTACACAGCGATTGTGGATGTGGGGCGACCCAGCAAACACTACCTCGTTTCATAGGTGCCCTGACGTCATCGTTGGCCTGGTTGTCTGTTGACTGGAATGCCATCTTCCATGCAGAACACGACTGTACGGACATCTGGTTGACAGTTTGTATGAATTACAGGACGGGGAAATAGCGGTTAGCTGCTTTAATTTTGGACACCAGTGTAAATGATGTCGAAATGAGCTTTTTATGTTTCATCACGATAGCCTTTCTGGGAATGACGTACTCTTTGTTGAAAGTCTTGAAATGCTGCTACCGTGCCGTTTTTAAAAGTATCCTATCAGAAATAGTGCCACATTTCCACCGTGGTGTTGTCATACCGAGTCACTGAGGACAGGGTGTTTCCTCTGCAGGAACTGGCGCTGAAGGAGCCACGCCTGTACTCCGTCGTGTGTGACGTCAGCGCAGAGGAGGACGTGCTGTCCACGTTCCGCTACGTCGAGGAGACTCTGGGCGGCGTCGACGTCCTCGTCTACAACGCCGGCGTCACCGGCTTCTCCAGTCTCCTCGGTGAGTTGTATTCTAAAGGCACTGCTGAGCATCGGTACATCCCAAAAAGGCGCAAATTCTGACTTCCGTTATCCGTGCAATCATTACTCGCGACGGCATAGTTCGCTTGTGTCAAACGGGCGAAGAAAAAGCAAATGTAATTAGCAGCTCCGCTCCCGCACATTTACACCAAGCTTTCAGCTTCACTCGGACACGACAGCAATAAACAAACATTCCAGGCCTGCGCAGTTTTCAGTGTATCCATTTTGCAGCAGTAGTTCTATTGCACTCACAAAGTTTTAATTGAAAGCTGGTAATACGCAATCTGATCAAAACTATCCACACACTCCTATGTAATGCGAAATTTTAATGAATTGACGACAGGTGCGACAGCAAGTTTAAACCTTTCAGATCCGAATTTTTTCTGGAGCAAGAAAAATTTTTCTTTATGGGGTAAAGTTCTTAGGTAATTTTTAATGATTTTAGAGGCAAGATTTTTACAAAAATATGTACTCATTTCCAAAACATACGTTCTACACTTGGCTTTATTTTACGGACTAAAATAATTACGGAATAATTCGTAATGTACAAGTGTTGCTCAGAAAGTAATGCACCACATTTTTACTTCAACAATTCTTTATTGAACATAATTGGTATTACACACACGAAAGAATGGCGTTTTATCTACACACTCTCTTTTTCCACGTAATGTCCATCCCGTTCTATGGCCTTCCTCCAGAGCAAACCAAGGGCGTGTACGTCCTTTCGGTACCAATTATTGTCCCGGTGGCGAAGCCAGTGCTTAACTGTGTTAATGACCTCCTCTTGGCCTCAAAATGTTTTCCGCGGATGGTATCATTTAACGACCCAAACATATGGAAGTCCGAGGGATAGACCAAGTGTGTCAGCTGTGGATAGCCTTCCCGACCGCTGCAAGTCGTGGAGCTGCGTCGAACCACCTCCTGATTACTCACCATCCGTGCCCAGCGACTAACTGGACTTCTGTCGACAGCAGGTGCTCCCTAGACTTTACACAACCGTTTGTGAATATTCCCCACAGTTTCTTTCTCTGCACTGAGAAATTCAATGACGCCACGTTGCTTGTAGCGTACACCAGCTACAGACGCCATTTTGAAACTCTGCTGCAGCCACGCTATCTGCAGGAAGTGACGGAAACTTGGCGCTCTCACTCAGAAGACTTCAACCAATACATACGTAACGTTTCGCATTCGTAGCATTGTTTTCAGCTGAGAAAAAAAACTGCGATGCGTTACTTTCTGGACAATCCTCGTAATAAACGGTCAAATGATCATTCAATAGTTACCATGCAAAACAACAATAATAATATTCAATTATACAGTGGAACACAGGTAGCAAACCACAGCTGGGTATTCTGGTGGTCACTTGCTGCTGCGCACTGCTACATTGACTTGTTGACATTTTCACAGTGATGCCCAACAGTTGGCAGCGCTTGAGCATGGTGAAAACGTTGAACATACACAAATGTGTACCTCAGATTTCCACTGCGAAATATACTTCTGTTGTAGCTAAATCACAAAGAAAAGTTAATATACACAATTGTAGCGTGAGGGTCTGAAAGGCTTGAAAGGTTGTGGGAGTACCGTGTTCTCACCAGAGCAACATGGGTGGGTCAGGAGAGTTGAGTCACTTCGACGCGCCCTAATCAATAAATGCCATTTCAGTAACGAATCCGTCGGTGACATTTCAGCGCTTCCAAAGATGCCTAAAACAACTGCTGGAGATGTGATCTTGAAGTAGAAATGCGAAGGAACAACTTCTACCAGGCGGACCTGATAGACTGTTGAACAGGGACTATCGAGCAATGGTGGAAAAAAATGGTTCACATGGCTGTGAGCACTATGGGACTTAACATCTGAGGCCCGGCCGGGGTGGCGAAGCGGTTAAAGACGCTACAGTCTGGAACCGCGCGACCGCTACGGTCGCAGGTTCGAATCCTGCCTCGGTCATGGATGTGTGTGATGTCCTTAGGTTAGTTAGGTTTAAGTAGTTCTAAGCTCTAGGGGACTTAAAACCTTAGAAGTTAAGTCCCGTAGTGGTCAGAGCCATTTGAACCATTTTTGAACATCTGAGGTCATCAGTCCCCTAGACTTAGAACTCCTTCAGCCTAACTAACCTAAGGACATCACACACATCCATGTCCAAGGCAGGATTCGAACCTGCGACAGTAGCGGTCGCGCGATTCCAGACTGAAGCGCCTAGAACCGCTTGGCCAGCAATGGTGGAGGGTGGTTGTAAAAGGTCACATGAAGTCAGCGTAAAATTCACTCGCGAGCTCGAGTTACAAGGAATGTGGTAGAATGGTCACGCAGCTCTCCAATAGCCTCGCATTTCTGTAGTGACTGTGGGGCAACGCTTGATGTGTTGTGAAGCGAGACGCCAGTGGACTGTGTATGACAATGCGACGAGCCGGAATGGTCTCTCTATCCTTTAAACGCTCATCCCACCTATCTGAATAGGTTTCACGCTGTCTGCCCATTCACTCTGCGATGGTAGGTACTGGATTAGCCGACAAAAGCAGCATTGAAGAAAATTAGACTAAATACCTGCCACGCCGAGGTGCATAACTCCACTCTATTGGCAGTAAATGAAAGATAAACTACGCAGCGTTCGGGATTCTTGCATGAGTCGTTCAAAAAAATGTCAAAAATTTCCTTTTAGTTGCTTTGTTGTCTTTAAAACAAGACAAAAGGCAATCGACTCCGTGTTAATATCACGACAGGAATTATGCAATGTTGCTGACTGTCTCTGTAACAAGTTCTCACTAGAAAGCTGTTCAACCGGACGTACATCACCGACTCCCCTATTGCACGACAATTTTCTCAAGCATACATTTACATAATTGTAATGAAATATCACATTCTCAGTTAACGTATATCCTGCATTTAACCTCTGTCTCTCAGAAACACACACATGACCGAAACAAGATGGAAATAATAATTTTCAGAAGTGCTTTTAATTACATCAGAGGGGACTAATGACCTCAGATGTTAAGTCCCATAGTGCTTAGAGCCATTGGAAATCTGTGATAATGAAACTAAAGAAACTTCCAGAAAATTATATTATGTCAATCTATCCCCTTGGTTGCAGTTTCAGTTGATACTATAGGTGAATACATTACAGTTCCTATCTCTACATCACAATTCCAGCACGGTTAATACGTGTTTTAGGTAAAAATTTATATCCCAAAAATATGGAAGTTATTGATTTAAAGTTTTAAGAGTACGGTGGTGTTATGCATGGAATTTGGTATACTAAGTGTGAAAAAGGTCGATTAATGTTTAATGGTACTTCTTCAGATTCATAGAGAGTACGTGTAACGTGTTGCACACGGCGTTTGTCAAGTACATGGCTCGCTCGGCCCAGCAGCCGGCGTCAGAACCAAAATCCGCTCTCCTCCGGCTCCACGGCAGGCTACGCTTTCAAATGAAAAATGCCAGCCCGTAATAATTTGCTACGTTACAACCCAAACGAATGATTTGGAGTGATGAATCACGCTACACCCTATGGAAATTCACTGGAAGGAATGCCTGGAGAACGTACTACGTATCACTTAGTGCCAAGACCAAAGTGTGAGGTAGCTGGCCTCACAATATGGTGTTTTGGTGGTGAGGTTGTGGTCCCCTTACCGCCTTTAAGAAAACTCTAAACGCGAAAGAATATGAAGCCATTTGACAGCCTGACTGTTTGAATAGGCTTTTCAGTGCTCAAAAATGGCTCTGAGCACTATGGTACTTAACATCGAAGGTCATCAGTCCCCTAGAACTACTTAAACCTAACTAACCTAAGGACATCACACACATCCATGCCCGAGGCAGGATTCGAACCTGCGACCGTAGCGGTCACGCGGTTCCGTACTGAAGCGCCTAGAACCGCTCGGCCACCATGGCCGGCCTTTGCAGTGCACTCTGTCATAAAGGAACATCTGTGACGCAATGGTTTGTGAACAACAACATTCCTGAAATGTACTGGCTTGCCCAGAGTTCCGACTTGAACATTGTATTGTATTCTATGTTAACCGGGGACCCAGAAACGGCGGAGAGGCTCCGTCCCCGTCGCAGCCGCAGTGGTCCGCAACCCCACGACGACTACCGCAGTCCACTTCACCCCTCCGCCGCCCCACACCGAACCCAGGGTTATTGTGCGGTTCGGCTCCCGGTGGGCCCCCCTAGGGAACGTCTCACACCAGATGAGTGTAACCCCTATGTTTGCGTGGTAGAGTAATGGTGGTGTACGCGTACGTGGAGAACTTGTTTGCACAGCAATCGCCGACATAGTGTAGCTGAGGCGGAATAAGGGGAACCAGCCTGCATTCGCCGAGGCAGATGGAAAACCGCCTAAAAAACCATCCACAGACTGGCCGGTTCACCGGACCTCGACACAAGTAACGGCGTCTCAAAATCACGTGACTATCCCTATTTGATGTTCAGAACAGGCGCAGTAGGCTGTACTCTGTACACAGATATATGAGCCGCTTCTCAGGGTCTGATCTAGTTTTAAAAAATTAATATTTGAGTCATGACAGTTACTCACAATACACGAAAATTTGACCGAGCGAGGTGGCGCAGTGGTTAGACACTGGACTCGCATTCGGGAGGACGACGGTTCAATCCCGCGTCCGGCCATCCTGATTTAGGTTTTCCGTGATTTCCCTAAATCGCTCCAGGCAAATGCCGGGATGATTCCTTTCAAAGGGCACGGCCGACTTCCTTCCCCGTCTTTCCCTAATCCGATGAGACCGATGACCTCGCTGTCTGGTCTCCTTCCCCGAAACAACCAACCAACCAACCACGAAAATTTGATGTGGAGAAGTGGTACAACGATAACTCTCACCGAAGCCACTAGAGAGCTCTAAATGTATTATTCCTCTCACGCCAGAGTGAAATGGGTTCACGGGAATAGTGGTGTAAGTATAGCGGCAAGTGCACGTGGTATTGTCCTTTTGTGTTATTCTGCGTGTTTATTTACATTCTAAAATCAAAAGGGCAGTGTATCAGTCCTCGTAGGTGTCAGAGTTGTTTCCTTTTTTTAGATCTGTAATATTCCGATGTTATTAAAGCAGAAATTGTCTTTATAGGGGACGTTTGCACTCCATGTTGAAGTCTAAGTGAAGGTGTAGACGAATCGAGCAGTGATGTCTCGCATTAAATACATAAACCATAAAACTCAGCCGGCCGTGGTGCCCGAGCGGTGCTAGGCGCTTCAGTCTGGAACCGCGCGACCGCTACGGTCGCAGGTTCGAATCCTGCCTCGGGCATGGATGGTGTGATGTCCTTAGGTTAGTTAGGTTTAAGTAGTTCTAAGTTCTAGGGGACTGATGACCTGAGATGTTAAATCCCATAGTGCTCAGAGCCATTTTTGAACCATTAAACTCATCCCTCTCAACAATGCTGTGCAACCTGTCACGGAGGCAAAAAGGAAAGACTTGATGACAGTTCTGCCGTACATTCCTCCAGTGCACGACGGTTTCCTCAACCTACTGACAACTGCAACTTCGGCTCAGGTACCTGGACCTGGACATATTGGCCCTTTGGGAGAGGAAGATTACGTGGATGGTGAAATCGAGTACACAGACATGCTCCATTATAAAACCTCTTGATATATCAGCATGACAAGATCTACATTTTAAGAAATTTCGACTTTTAGGAACAACAGTTTGTTTATAATTCGAAGAGGAACGCACTGCTGAACTATTAGACAGACTCAATGGACAGCATTCTAGTAATTAACAACAGTAATACAATAACTTAAACTCACTTCGTGAGATAAACGTACACAATGGGAGCAACTAGTGCAGACTCGCATTACTGTGTCATATTACCTTTATGTTTTATGAATAAATTGCAATTATGGAGATTAAAAATGGGAAGAGTGGTACAACTCTCGGTTTATGCCACTTTACCGTTCACCGCGAGTAAATTTCTGAGAGGAAAAGTGGTACTCGAACTTTTAGGAACTAGAACAAAGAATTTAAGGTACAAATATCTAAAATGTCTGTAGTAAACGTAATTATAATATTTGATTTTACATTTCATCTGATCAATCACTAATTATTGTGAAGCATGTGTTTACATTGAACGAAAAAAATTCAGTTATATCAGTTTGGCTCCTAGCTTCTCATACACTGAAGCGCCAAAGAAACAGGTATAGGCATGCGTATTCAAATGGAGAGGTATGTAAACAGGCAGAATACAAGACAACAAGCGTCTGGCGCAGTTGTTAGACCGGTTACTGCTGCTACGACGGCAGGTTATCAATATTTAAGTGCGTTTGAACGTGGTGTTATAGTCGGCGCACGAGCGATGGGACACAGAATCTCCGAGGTAGCGATAAAGCCCGGATTTTTCTCATACGACCATTTCACGAGGGTACCGTTAATATCAGGAAGGGTAAAACATCAGATTTCCGACATCGCTGTGGCCGCAAAAAGATCCTGCAAGAACGGGACCAACGACGACTGAAGAGAGAAGAGAAGTGCAACCATTCCGCAAACTGCAGCAGATATCACTGCTGGTCTATCAACAAGTGTCAACGTGCGAACAATTCATCGAAACATCATGGACACGGGCTTTCGGAGACGCTGGTCCACTCGTGTATCCTTGATGACTGTACGTCACAAAGCTTTACGCCTCGCCTACGCCCGTCAACGTCTTACAAACGGGACACGAATGGAAGGACCAGACCCCTTTGCTTTTTTCTTTTATCACTCGTTTATTATCAGAGAAATACACATTTTAAGACAAAATTTAACTACATGAAATATTTCTCCCAGTAAAGGTTAACATAAGCAGTAACAAAACTTAGTTGTCTTAAGGGTTTCTGATGGCAACAAATTTTAAGAAGGCAATGTAAGGTTTATATCAATTTAGCTCAAACACGTAGCTAGTGACTGAATCACGACACAGACACCTCAACAATTTCGGTAACAAAAAATGGCGTGAATTTGTACTCACAGTAACCAACTAATAAACAGCCTTGCCATTGAATAGGTAGTAGGCGATTTGGAACGAATTAGCAACACTGAGCAACTAGGGAAGTAAATACCAACAGTCTTTAAATGTCTTGCTCCCCATTAAATAAACAAACTTACAGTAATTAAATGAATAACAAATCAATCACACGACGCTCCACTCACACACTTCAGTGAAAGCCATGCCAAAATGAAGATTCCATTGACTGACTAGCACTGAGCCCACACTAAACCTCATTTCTGTGCTCCCAGACACACATGGTGCAACTGTATGTAAGACAAGATTTTGAAGGGAGCACATCAGTAAAACCGGTAGTGGAGCTCACTCGTGCCACTAAAAACTGAGGTACTAGACCGGGGCACAAGGTGGTATACAGTGAGGTTGCCTTAGTGCTATACTGCGCTCCGAAATATTAATTCAAATCGCCAATTCAAAATTAAGTACACATAAACCAGCATTAATTAACGAAGAGTGACACGAGGTCGCTCGAAGCGATGACAACACTTAATTGAAAAGACGAATGCCGGAGGCGGCAGTAACATCAAACACCGTCTCCGAGTTTTAACGAGGAGTCGCTTCCCGCTATACAAGTAAACATTTAACCAAGCACAAGGAAGGAACCCGAAAGAGAAAATTCAAATAAAACCACCAAAAGATTATAAAGGACAAGGAACCCCAACTATTTAAATTTAAAAGAATTATCTCTCCCCACAGGCAGTGTAAACGCTAAGGCCACACTTAAGAGGACACCAAAATTGGTTACAAAAGTCTTACACATTTGCTCCTTTTCTTTAAAAGAAACACAAGGCTGCTTAACTTCTCCTGGACGTCCGGTGTGGTTCGTGTAGGATACACCAGGCAGCAACCCAGGCTAGGCGGTCGCAAGGCACGGCGAGCAAAATCAGGAGAGCAGACAGGCAGCCAGCCAACACGTATTCTCCATCCTGAACCGGCAGACCGCGTACAACCAACTCCACATATACGTGGTTGCTTCCCCTCTCGTACCTCGCGGCGTCTCAGCAGGTAGCCCGAGCAAACGTCAACTGCCACTCGCCCCGCGAATTCGGAAAACAACAAGACAAGAAAAGATAATAAACTCAACTGACGCTGGACTGTTGATGACTGTAAACACGTTGCCTGGTCGGACGAGTCTCGTTTCAAATTGTATAGAGCGGATGGGCGTGTACGGGTATGGAGACAACCTCATGAATCCGTGGACCGTGCATGTCATCAGGAGACTGTTCAAGCTGGTGGAGGCTCTGCAATGGTATTGGGCGTGTGCAGTTGGAGTAATATGGGCCCTTATACGTCCAGATAAGACTCAGACATGTGACACATAAGTAAACATCCTGTCTGATCACCTGCATACATTGACGTCCACTGTGCATTCCGAAGGACTTGAGCTATTCCAGCAGGTCTGTGCGCCACCCCATACGTTTAGAATTGCTACAGAGTGGCTCCAGGAACACTATTCTGAGTTTAAACGCTTCCGCTGGCCACCATACTCCGCAGACATGAACATTATTGGGCATATCTGGGATGCCTCGCAACGTGCTGTTCTGAAGAGATCTCCACGCCCTCGTACTCTTACGGATTTATGGACAGCCCTGCGGGATGCATGCTGTCAATCCCCCCCAGCACTACTTCAGACACCAGTCGAGTCCATGGCACGTCGTTTTGCGGCAGTTCTGCGTGCCCGCGGAAGGCCCTACACGATATTAAGCAGGTGTACCAGTTTCATTGGCTATTCAGTGTATGTACTGTATGGTAACTGGAGACTGCACGACCCGTCGTCTGTGTTCCAGACGGTTCCCCGGCCGAGTGGCGGCGCCTGCTGGACGTGAACGTGGTGGCGCTCTGCCTCTGCACCAGGGAGGCCGTGGCTTCGATGCGCCGCCGGCACCTCGCCGACGGACAAGTGGTGCTCGTCAGCAGGTACTGCAGCTCAGCGCCTCGCCACTCTATACCGTCCTAGTACCATCTGTACGTGTACCCCCATTCCACTAACTGTTAAACAGTGTACGGCGGAGAGTATTTGTTGCCCTGCTACCCATATTCACATCCATTCCCACATCCAGATGTTCGTGTACATCCACACTCACTCCCATATGCATCTTGTCATCAACATCCCCCATCACTTTGACACCCTCGTAACAATCTGTGTCAATATCGTCATCCACTTCCACATCACTCCCACAAATACACTACTGGCCATTAAAATTGCTACACCAAGAAGAAATGCAGATAGTAAACGGGTATTCATTGGACAAATATATTATACTAGAACTGACCTGTCATTAAATTTTCACGCAATTTGGGTGCATAGATCCTGAGAAATCAGTACCCAGAACAACCACCTCTGGCCGCAATAACGGCATTGAGTCAAACAGAGCTTGGATGGCGTGTAGAGCTACAGCTGCCCATGCAGCTTCAACACGATACCACAGTTGATCAGGAGTAGTGGCTGGCGTATTGTGATGAGCCAGTTGCTCGCCCACCATTGACCAGACGTTTTCAGTTGGTGAGAGATCTGGAGAATGTGCTAACCAGGGCTGCAGTTGAACATTTTCTGTATCCAGAAAGGCCCGTACAGGACCTGCAACATGCGGTCGTCCATTATCCTGCCGAAACGTAGGGTTTCGCAGGGATCAAATGAAAGGTACAGCCACGGGTCGTAACACATCTGAAATCTATTGTCCACACACATCTGAAATGTAATGTCCACTGTTCAAAGTGGCGTCAGTGCGAACAAGAGGTAACCGAGACGTGTAATCAATGGCACCCCATACCATCACGCCGGGTGATACGCCAGTATGGCGATGTCGAATACACGCTTCCAATGTGCGCGGCAAGGTAGGAGTAGGAAAAATTCAACAGGGAATAACGATATTAATGTGCTAATAGTAAACTGCAGGAGCGTCTATAGAATGGTCCCAGAACTGCTCTCATTAATAAACGGTCACAATGCCCACATAGTACTAGGGACAGAAAGTTGGCTGAAACCGTAAACAGAAATGAAATTCTAAACTCAGATTGGAATGCATATCGCAGAGACAGGCTGGACTGTGAAGGGGGAGGCGTGTTTATAGCGATAAAAAAGTGCAATAGTATCGAAGGAAATTGACGGAGATCCGAAAAGTGAAATAATTTGGGTGAAGGTCACAGTTAAAGCAGGCTCAGACATGGTATTTGGATGTCTCTATAGGCCCCCTGGCTCAGCAGCTGTTGTGGCTGAGCACGTGAAGCATAATTTGGAAAATATTTCGAGTAGGTTTCCCCACCGTGTTATAGTTCTGGGTGGAGATTTTAATTTGCCGGATATAGACTGGGAGACTCAAACGTTCATAACGGGTGGTAGGGACAAAGAATCCAGTGAAATCATTTTAGTGCTTTATCTGAAAACTACCTTGAGCAGTTAAACAGAGAACCGACTCGTGGCGATAACATATTAGACCTTCTGGTGACAAACATACCCGAACTATTTGAAACAGTTAACGCAGAACAGGGAATGAGCGATCATAAAGCGGTTAGTGCATCGATGATTTCAGCCGTAAATAGAAATATTAAAAAAGGTAGGAAGATTTTTCTGTTTAGCAAGAGTGACAAAAAGCAGATTACAGAGTACCTGACGGCTAAACACAAAACTTTTGTCTCAAGTACAGATAGTGTTGAGGATCAGTGGACAACGTTCAAAACCATCGTACAATATGCGTTAGATGAGTATGTGCCAAGCAAGATCGTAAGAGATGGAAAAGAGCTGCCGTGGAACAAGAACCGAGTTAGAAAACTACTGCGGAAGCAAGGGGAACTTCACAGCAAACATAAACGTAGCCAAAGCCTTGCAGACAAACAAAAATTACCCGAAGCGAAATGTAGTGTGAGGAGGGCTATGCGAGACGCGTTCAATGAATTCGAAAGTAAAGTTCTGTGTACTGACTTGGCAGAAGATCCTAAGAAATTTTGGTCTTATGTCAAAGCGGTAAGTGGATCAAAACAAAATGTCCAGACGCTCTGTGACCACAATGGTACTGAAACAGAGGATGACAGACTAAAGGCCGAAATAATAAATGTCTTTTTCCAAAGCTGTTTCACAGAGGAAGACTGCACTGTAGTTCCTTCTCTAGATTGTCGCACAGATGACAAAATGGTAGATATCGAAATAGACGACAGAGGGATAGAGAAACAATTAAAATCGCTCAAAAGAGGAAAGGCCTCTGGACCTGATGGGATACCAGTTCAATTTTACACAGAGTACGCGAAGGAACTTGCCCCCCTTCTTGCAGCGGTGTACCGTAGGTCTCTAGAAGAGCGTAGCGTTCCAAAGGATTGGAAAAGGGCACAGGTCATCCCCGTTTTCAAGAAGGGACGTCGAATAGATGTGCAGAACTATAGACCTATATCTCTAACGTCGATCAGTTGTAGAATTTTGGAACACGTATTATGTTCGAGTATAATGACTTTTCTGGAGACTAGAAATTTACTCTGTAGGAATCAGCATGGGTTTCGAAAAAGACGGTCGTGTGAAACCCAGCTCGCGCTATTCGTCCACGAGACTCAGAGGGCCATAGACACGGGTTCCCAGGTAGATGCCGTGTTTCTTTACTTCCGCAAGGCGTTCGATACAGTTCCCCACAGTCGTTTAGTGAACAAAGTAAGAGCATATGGACTATCAGACCAATTGTGTGATTGGATTGAGGAGTTCCTCGATAACAGAACGCAGCATGTCATTCTCAATGGAGAGAAGTCCTCCGAAGTAAGAATGATTTCAGGTGTGCCGCAGGGGAGTGTCGTAGGACCGTTGCTGTTCACAGTATACATGAATGACCTTGTGGATGACATCGGAAGTTCACTGAGGCTTTTTACGGATGATGCTGTGGCATATCGAGAGGTTGTAACAATGGAAAATTGTATTGAAATGCAGAAGGATCTGCAGCGAATTGACGCATGGTGCAGGGAATGGCAATTGAATCTCAATGTAAACAAGTGTAATGTGCTGCGAATACATAGAAAGAAAGATCCCTTATCATTTAGCTACAATATAGCAGGTCAGCAACTGGAAGCAGTTAATTCCATAAATCATCTGGGAGTACGCATTAGGAGTGATTCAAAATGGAATGATCATATAAAGTTGATCGTCGGTAAAGCAGATGCCAGACTGAGATTCATTGGAAGAATCCTAAGGAAATGCAATCCGAAAACAAAGGAAGTAGGTTACAGTACGCTTGTTCGCCCACTGCTTGAATACTGCTCAGCAGAGCGGGATCCGTACCAGATAGGGTTGATAGAAGAGATAGAGAAAATACAACGGAGAGCAGCGCGCTTCGTTACAGGATCATTTAGTAATCGCGAAAGCGTTACGGAGATGGTAGATAAACTCCAGTGGAAGACACTGCAGGAGAGACGCTTAGTAGCTCGGTACGGGCTTTTGTTGAAGTTTCGAGAACGTCCCTTCACCGAGGAGTCAAGCAGTATATTGCTCCCTCCTACGTATATCTGGCGAAGAGACCATGAGGATAAAATCAGAGAGATTAAAGCCCACACAGAAGCATACCGACAATCCTTCTTTCCACTAACAATACGAGACTGGAATAGAAGGGAGAACCGATAGAGGTACTCAAGGTACCCTCCGGCACACACCGTCAGGTGGCTTGCGGAGTATGGATGTAGATGTAGAAGTAACTGTATTTAATTCGTTTATGTAGGGACTCCAAGCAATCAATAATCGGTGTCTAAAGCAATACTTCAACTTCCCCAATCATTGCCAGTAGGTCTTGTGGAAGTACCTGCCAAATTCTAGTGTCTGGACCATACAATAAGATTTCCATCATTTTCTCCAGGACACTACTAAAACCATACGTATCCCGTTCACTCTGCAGTTGAACTAAACACTGGTGATTTCTTCTCACTACACCCATAAATTCTCCTTAGATTCTGAAACCAGTTCCCTTGTAAGTTATGTGCTAAGAACACAGCAACTGAATTGACACAGGTCCAATTACTGCTGATAATGATTTACAAAAACTGGAGCATAGTCAGACATAAACACAATGGTGTTTACAGAACCCACTCTTTCCTTAACGTATTTGAAACGAAAACACAGTAAGCAAATTGCAAGGTACACGTGCTGTTCTACGAGGCGATCGACATGGTTGAAAATGAACACACTTGGAACACTGCGATCACGGCGTATGAAGTGTGTTCATTTTCAGTGGGCAGATGTCTCCCCTATTTGAAAAGTAAAATGCAGTTGCCGGCCGGAGTGGCCGAGCGGTTCTAGGCGCTACAGTCTGGAACCGCGCGACCGCTACGGTCGCAGGTTCGAATCCTGCCTCGGGGATGGATGTTTGTGATGTCCTCAGGTTAGTTAGGTTTAAGTAGTTCTAAGTTCTAGGGGACTGATGACCTCAGAAGTTGTCCCATAGTGCTCATAGCCATTTGAACCATTTTTTGAAAATGCAGTTGCCTTTCCAGCACCATATCTGTCAAGAACCATAATAAATAAAAAGCTGGAAATCATGTGCAGTCAAACCTTGAGTGTCATTCACACATATTCTATCTTCTTCTCACTTCAGAAGTTTGTCAGCCTGAACGTCCGTCATTATAATATGAATTAAGTTTTCATCTTGATAATTAGAATGCAGCTGCTTTTGCATCCAGCTGCTTTTGCTGTTTAAGATACCTTACTGCGTTATCACTTTTTATCTTCATTTCTCCAACCCACAATTTCACACTCACTGCATCATTTTCATGTTTCTTCGTTTCATAGGCAATATCAAAATCCCTTTTTATGTTATGCAAATTTGTTTTCTCAATAAGATGAATTCTCTCCACACCCGCTGCTATTCGTGCACTTCCTCCATCTTGCAGAACTCGTCCAACAGGAACACCCTGCAGAAAAAAACAACGACAAGTGTCTGCACAGACAAATGAATTTGAAAATTTCGTGCATGGCGCGAGAGAGTCGTATTACTCTTTGTACCTGCCTACTCTGCTCTCTCATTCCCATGAATAAATGTTCTTCCAAGATCTGGAGTGTCTCCCACATGTTTTGGAAAACATTTTAGGAAGCTCTTGTTTTCTATTATAATCACTTTGATGCTAAATGGGAGGCGCTAGCTATTTTGTTCGTGCTCACACTTCTGAGTGATAACATTGGACGTGTTTTTCTGGCCGCTTGTGGCCCGAACCCTTCATAATATAACGAACATGGTTCACTCGTTTGTAAGCAGTTTCCCACTCTTCAAAACCTGAAGAAAATGTTAAGACAGTATTCGTAAGTCATGTACATCGGACCAACAAAGTTCACTAAAACGTGACTAACACAATAAATATAAAATACAAACCTGCAATTCTATCAAATTCTCTCGGATGGCTTTCTTGAAGATATTCTCTGAGTACAACATGGTGAGAAATGATAGACAACAATATGGGCAGCTAATGCGACATTTTCGACCCTTTTTGACCAATTTAATTCCATGCAGCGTTATGTGACGCCGTTTTAATGAATTGCGTCTCATAACTGTTATTCCGCACTGTAGACACAGTTCACTGCCTTTTCTTTTCTTCAACACATAGTACCTCAATTTCATCAAGTTTCCTCACATGGGCATAGAGGTTCTTTCGCATTTGAAACTAGGAATGCATTCCTGACAATTACAGTATCGTGCGAATCACTCATGTTCACCGACATATGCTAATTTACGGGCTTTCAAACAGAAACTAATGGTTGCCCTCAAGTTTTGGCTGGTTTCGTTGTCTAGGGGCTGGGATACGTAGTTGCCGCATTACATGCCACATACTGCTGAGTCTACAGTATACAATATTAATACACACATGAAACGAACGGTCGAAGGTTCCTATCACTCGGCAATTTATTGCGAATTTCACGCCCGGGTTCCCGGGTTCGATTCCCGGCGGGGTCAGGGATTTTCTCTGCTTCGTGATGACTGGGTGTTGTGTGATGTCCTTAGGTTAGTTAGGTTTAAGTAGTTCTAAGTTCTAGGGGACTGATGATCATAGATGTTAAGTCCCGTAGTGCTCAGAGCCATTTTTTTTTATTGCGAATTTTGAACGTAACATGGAAATTTATAAATGAAATATTGCAATTAAATAAAATATTCAGGTACTACTTTAACTACTTTAAATTATGAGTACAATAGCAGAAGCACCTTTAAGAATGCCGTTTATTACTGTAAAACACTTATTGGTGTCGATGGTCCAGCAGTTAAATAAAATATAAGTTGACTAACAGGGAGACAATAGATTCCTACTTCATGTAATTAGTTATGAACAACAACACAGCTCGTGAGATGTTCACTTCTAAACTCATACTACGTCTTCACAGCAGGAGCCACGGTAATCTCACAAGTGCAGAAGTCGGCACAACGAAATATTTCTACACTCCTGGAAATTGAAATAAGAACACCGTGAATTCATTGTCCCAGGAAGGGGAAACTTTATTGACACATTCCTGGGGTCAGATACATCACATGATCACACTGACAGAACCACAGGCACATAGACACAGGCAACAGAGCATGCACAATGTCGACACGAGTACAGTGTATATCCACCTTTCGCAGCAATGCAGGCTGCTATTCTCCCATGGAGACGATCGTAGAGATGCTGGATGTAGTCCTGTGGAACGGCTTGCCATGCCATTTCCACCTGGCGCCTTAGTTGGACCAGCGTTCGTGCTGGACGTGCAGACCGCGTGAGACGACGCTTCATCCAGTCCCAAACATGCTCAATGGGGGACAGATCCGGAGATCTTGCTGGCCAGGGTAGTTGACTTACACCTTCTAGAGCACGTTGGGTGGCACGGGATACATGCGGACGTACATTGTCCTGTTGGAACAGCAAGTTCCCTTGCCGGTCTAGGAATGGTAGAACGATGGGTTCGATGACGGTTTGGATGTACCGTGCACTATTCAGTGTCCCCTCGACGATCACCAGTGGTGTACGGCCAGTGTAGGAGATCGCTCCCCTCACCATGATGCCGGGTGTTGGCCCTGTGTGCCTCGGTCGTATGCAGTCCTGATTGTGGTGCTCACCTGCACGGCGCCAAACACGCATACGACATCATTGGCACCAAGGCAGAAGCGACTCTCATCGCTGAAGACGACACGTCTCCATTCGCCCCTCCATTCACGCCTGCCGCGACACCACTGGAGGCGGGCTGCACGATTTTGGGGCGTGAGCGGAAGACGGCCTAACGGTGTGCGGGACCGTAGCCCAGCTTCATGGAGACGGTTGCGAATGGTCCTCGCCGATACCCCAGGAGCAACAGTGTCCCTAATTTGCTGGGAAGTGGCGGTGCGGTCCCCTACGGCACTGCGTAGGATCCTACGGTCTTGGCGTGCATCCGTGCGTCGCTGCGGTCCGGTCCCAGGTCGACGGGCACGTGCACCTTCCGCCAACCACTGGCGACAACATCGATGTACTGTGGAGACCTCACGCCCCACGTGTTGAGCAATTCGGCGGTACGTCCACCCGGCCTCCCGCATGCCCACTATACGCCCTCGCTCAAAGTCCGTCAACTGCACATACGGTTCACGTGCACGCTGTCGCGGCATGCTACCAGTGTTAAAGACTGCGATGGAGCTCCGTATGCCACGGCAAACTGGCTGACACTGACGGCGGCGGTGCACAAATGCTGCGCAGCTAGCGCCATTCGACGGCCAACACCGCGGTTCCTGGTGTGTCCGCTGTGCCGTGCGTGTGATCATTGCTTGTACAGCCCTCTCGCAGTGTCCGGAGCAAGTATGGTGGGTCTGACACACCGGTGTCAATGTGTTCTTTTTTCCATTTCCAGGAGTGTATCTCCCGCGACCACGCGCAAACTGCTCAACCCTCTCCAAGTGCTTTCTGCGGCCGCCATGGCGCCTCCTCGTCAAACACTCCTCCGTGTCCTCTCGCGTCACCCGATGCTCCTCCCCCACTTCCATACAGTCGCCTCCCGTAGTAACGAGCGCTGTGATTGGTAGAGCGCTCCCGCAATGTCTCCAAGCCAATGCACACTCACAAACATACTGAAACACATATGAAATACTGGGTTTACATTTAAATAACTTGAAATTAAGTAAATATTCCTACGACTGAACCATATCATGCTTATTAACACGTTCACTGCCACTGTAATTGGCCTTCCGTTGCCACGTAACCAATTATTTTTTTAATAGAATCTCAAACTGTATCGCTAAAATAATATTAAATGTATTTATTTTATAAGTAAATGATAAAATTTACTCTTGTGAAACAAATTTTTTTTGGGGCGCACTAAGGTGTCAGTGGCGTATCAGGCCACGTTCTGTAGCGGATGGGCATGGACGCGCTAGTGCGTCGCGTTTATTTTTCCTGAAAATTGTGACAGTTTAGAGTACCACATTTTTATTTTATATTCAGAAATAAAACGAAACATCCTATTGACAAACGATATGCTTATAGAACAAAAACAAACACAAGATCTTGAAGAAACTTCCGGAGTACAGTGTATTCAAAGCTCAGAAAGGATCAATCAAGAACTTAACCTATTACTCTCAAACAAATAAAATAAATACAAAGTTCAATAATAGTACCTACACATAACTGTCGAAAAATGAAAGAACGACGAAAGTGCTATCTGCCTTTAGAGGTGGTGAATAAGACAACAATTCAAACAATACCCTGCTTTATTTGGGCAATTTCGGCACTCGTAAATCGTGTCTGTTCGTTGTCCTCGGCTGGCGCATGATCTGCACTTTTTTCTCAGTGGTTTTGATTTTCCAGTTGATTCTCGTTTTACCACAACATGTTGGGGATTTCTGATTGGCCGTTATACCTGCTTTTGTGGCAATAGTGCTCTTATAATATTGAGTCTGATTTCTTGGAAGGGCATTTTTGTGCCAGAATATTTATTGTGTAGGGCATGTGCGTTTGTCAGCATCATTTCCATAACGAGGATAAAAGGTTTCTTGTACCAGCGTATAGTTTTTCGTTCCGAGAAGTAATATGACAACATCTGATCGTGCCGATCAACTCCCGACATAAATTTATTGTAGTTTACAATGGCCAAGGGCTTAGATTTCTTCTCCTTTCTTTTGTTTTCAACCTCAACCACTTCATTTGTAAATTCATTAGAAATGTAGCAAACCTCCCTCTTATCACGCCACCTACCTATCATAACTGCTTCAACAAATCTGGCAGCGTCTTCACCATTTCGTAATTTTGCCTTGTGCATTTCCTTGAGTGTATCCTTCCTATTCGCCCTCAGAGTTCCCGTGCAGTGAGTCTTCTTATCCAGAAGCAACTTAACCAATGCGAAGCTATTGTAGTAGTTGTCCATGTAGACGTGGTGACCAGCATTCAACTTTTCATCCAGTAAATGAAGAGCAATTTTTTGCGCATGGCCTCTTCCTCATAAATCGTCCAGCGTGCCAATGTATACCGCGAATTTTAGGACCATTCCAATGGGAGTTGTCAAAATATATAGCTTTATGGCATATTTGTGAATTTTACTTTTGATGTATTGGCAGAAAAGTAATCTTCCACGCCAAAGGTTCATTGATTCGTCCAGTGACAGTTCCCGTCCAGTGTAATACACATGGCACATCCTTTCATTGAAAAATTGATAACATGACGTATTTTATACAACCTGTCGGATGATTTTGGTTCGCCCTGTTTTGAATTTTCAGAAAAATGCAATGCACATAGTACTAGAAGAAAACGATTTCGTGAAATACTATCGGCAATTACTTCCTCGTGAAATAAAGGGTCCTTTTTGCAATAGTTCTGCAACTTCCTCATCTTTACTTTTCCCATGTGCAGGAAAACTCTTAAGAACACTAACAATTCCCAAACCGTCACATCTTTCCAACAATTTATTCGTGATTGTTCTTTGGTTCCCACAGAAAGGAATAATTCAATTGTGTTTCGATTTGTTCCTTCTACAACTTTCAATAGAAATTCGTCCGTCAGCAAACGACGAAAATAATCTAAGGGAGTGTTTCTCGTTGCTTGAATTAGCAGTTCCTCATTTTTTATAAACGGGTAGTTTACCATTCCACCTGGCTCACTTCCCATGCAACACTTGTGTCAGCTACGTCACCACTTGTTACCATTCCTTCTGCCCTTTCCCTGTCGTTTGGAGTCGCAGGCATTTCTACAGCATCATCTAAAGCAAACTCGGCTCCGTCATCCTCTTCGCTGGATTCCCACCCCTCCTCCGCACTGGCCAATTCCGTTTCCGAATCGCTTTCTTCTGATATCCGTAATAATTCTGCATCTGTCAGTTTTTTACGTTTATTGTGTCCCATAAGAATTAGGTTCCGAAGGGCCCGCCGTGTCACGATTGTTTTCCAATTTCAGCCCCCCAACGGAGAAAAACTGTAGGGAAAAAACGCGAACCGCACCCCGACTAAACCGTGGTGCGTCGCAACAGCTGAGTCTCTCTCCGCGCAGGAGCGTCCACGGCATGTGAACCAGTATCGGCCGGGTGCGCTGGTACGCCGATGGCAGCGAACGTGTTAAATACATGAAAAGGTTAAATAAACATATATCAATGGAATAGAAACAAAAGTAGGCCAGTAGCCTAATGCCTCTGTGCTTTCAAAAACAGAGTAAATATTTGGCCAACTTCTTCATGAATAGTATGTATCGGATATAAGGAAAGACGTAGACGAATAAATATATTTACAGGCATTCTGCTACCGTTTTTTCGTGTAACTGTGGAGTACATATCGCCTGACGCGATCAATAGTAATCGGCCACTTTGACCTCCAGCAAGTCATGTACTATTCAAGTTACATGCCTGTAATTCATACCAATTTAGGTTTACACTAACAGATTTCTAAAGACACGTCGATCGACAAAATCGGCTGACCCGTTTAGATTTTGTAAACTCGTTGCTGGATGTTACTTGTATAATTTACATCCAGATACTAAACTTCAAAATAATAAAGATATTGAAAATCTGATTACACCATCAGAATTGTCATGCAAATAATGGTAAAGTACGTGTGTCTTATCAAGGTTTCATGATTCCTCTGGCTATTATTAATTTCTCCATGAACTGTGAAATGCCTGCCATTATGGTTTCACAAAGTCCGCTATCTTTGGCATTCTCGGCGTACAAATCTCCTTCATCGACGCAAAGCACAGTCCCCATCACAGGGTCTACGTGGAATTCGCAGCCACGCGGTCGGCCTGGACCACGCTCTGTGGCTGCCCCTCTTGCTGCGGCTAATGTTCGCCACGACGCGGTTGGGTTGCTTGCCGAGCAGCCCGTGCGGCCACAACAACTCCGACCTTAGAATGTTTTCAGAGCGCCACACCTCACCCATTACCTCACAACAATAACAAGAAATAGCGGCAAAAATGAACAGCAACAACGAAACAACAGTAACCAGCAACAACGATGTAATAAAAATCAGCAACAACTAAACTCAACAAAATTAATTTGGAACAACGAAAGCAGTTAAATGGAGCACACGGCGTGGCAGCAAAGAGCGGAACGGATGGCTTCTTGAAACAAGGGTGACTGGTCACCTGATATCAGCTCCCGATCATTAAATGTGAAGTACGTACTGCCGCGAGACATTCCGCGACGTTATTTCTCCTCCTTCCGAGCCATTCCTTTGCAATGTGCCAGTCCGTAACGGACCCCTAGGCACTTAGGCGTGACGGCAGGACAGCCGAATGCTGCGTGTTGCCGCATTGGGATGTCGCAGGCGCATAGAATGAATTTCTTAATACTTCTGCGTCCCACTGAACGCGACAGCTGCAAATCGAACCTTAATGAGGTTTGAAGCTGTTATTATACACACATATAAATTTACAAATGTCGATATTTAAGCGTTCGTGATTTCTGTCCACTTCTTGCAGGTGACGTTCTATTACGGTGTTACCTTCAAAACCGTGCAGATATCTGCTTTTATGCGAGTTTTCCACACAGTTGATGCTGACGTGGACCATACTTAGTACATCCTAACATAATATGGTTTAGTTCTCATTCTCTAGATGATCATTGCATGTGGGATTCTATAGGGCAACATGTAGCCCCAATTGCAGTGACGAGCAGATTCTTACGGATGTACCACGGTTCCGCTGGTATGAATTTTTTATTAATATTTCAGTTTATTGAAAAGCTACATTACAAAGAGTGATACTACATGTGTTGGTTCACTTAATTACGCACTTTTTTGTATACAGACAAAAGATATTTTAAATATTGCATAGTGTCTCTCACAGTGATTATTGCCTTAGAATGTACTCGTATATATAGTTTGTGTCAGGAATTGGTGACTCAAATTGATACATTCAGAAATTCTATAGAATTATAGAGATGATAGAAGTCTGTTGAACGAGTTCCCTGTCACTAGTCGGCCATTTTCGGTCTTTGACTTTTAAAATTTTCAGTAATGTGTTACCCTGCCTGTTCAGGTTGCTGCATTCCAGTTCGTTTGCCTCCAGTGCATCGACACATGGAGTCGTTCGTTGTTCTGAATCGACGGTAATAAGCCTCCCAGCTCCCTGTCCCGTTAACATAGCTGCAAAGTTAAGACACTTTACTAAACTGCTCGCCAGTCTTTGGTGCACCGCTGGAAAATATTCTTTTGTAGCCTGCAGCCATTCTTTCTTCCATTCTTCCGAAGCTACTTCACGTCATATTTGTTTTACGAAAATTTTGGCACTTCTTCCTTAAATTCAGACCTTTCTGGTTAGGCCTCCACGTGACTTTTATTGCTGTGGAATCAAAGAGCAGCTCCTATCAGTCACTGTTTTGTTTATTTAAAGAACTCGTTTCAGAAGTTTAAACCTCTATTATAGGGTGGGATTATTTGGATTAATAGAGCAAATATGTGTTACGACTTTGGACCTGTCTTTTGTCATCTTTACATTACATACATCATTATGCTTTGTAAAACCTCTGGTACTTTTGACACATTTTTTATCGAAGTGTATATGCTTGGTCGTAGCTGCAAGATGTTTTTATGTTCTAAAGTAGACTTGATCGCCTGTCAGGCTGTGAATGCTAAAACTTTTGGTTAGCAACTCGTTTAGGTTGAATGCCATCTTGTATATCTGCAAATGTGGAAAAAAGAGGCGGAAAAACAAAGAAGATAACTAGAAATGTTTTTGTCCACAAGCATTGCCTCACAGATACTGCTTTATGGCAGGGTGCATCGTCGTACTGAAACAAGCAGTCGCCGTCTCTGTATTGCTGCTCTACTGCACGCCATACACAATGTGTTCATATTATCCCGCATTTGGTGATCACTTAAGCCCAACAAGGAGACCAAAGCTAACCAGGAAAGACATGCCCCTACCGTAGCGCCGGTTCCTCCGCGCTTCAGTACTGCCAGTACTCAGGATTACATGTAGTGTCCTCTGAGCAGTCGCCGGACCCAGACCTACCCATCGAACGGTCACGTGGCACAGCGTGATTCACCAGTCCTAGTCACTCGCTTCCATTCATCCACAGTCCACTTGTGCTGCTCTTTACACCACCTCAAGCACCGCATACTTTATGAGGAGCTGCACGATCACTGTACGCCATTGTACGTAAACTCCATATTCGTGGTCATCTTCCTAGCTGGACTGCTGGTAGGAATTTGGTTCTGCCGAGTGAATCCTTCCTCTGATTTCATACAGTTTCTTACAGTCACCCTCCACAATGTTTGTTGGTCCCTGTCCATGAGTGCGCGACATCTACTTTGTCTTGGTTTAACTGCGCTTGCTTATTCGCGTTTCCACTCCATTATAAGACGCTACAACACAGCCGCTCCGAGATCGTATGCGCTCCGAGATCGTATGGTCATCGTCAGTCGGTGTGTTGCGTCCTCGTAAGTATAGCTCGCGAAGAAACTTTGGTACTACGGAACTAGACGTGTAAAGTAAAAGGAGAAAATTACTCATTAGAGCTCAGATCGAGGCTTACCAACAGTTGTTCTTAATTTTTTTTATTTTGCACGTCTAGTTCCGTAGTACCAAATTGAGGAGCAAATCTCAAGGGTCATGGAAGGTGTCGGTACATGAAATTACAACATAAAAGTAATAACAGATCAAATAAAATGTTTATAAGCCCCCAAAAAAGACAAGCTATAAATTTAAGTAAACGCAGTCAGCAACATAACACAGGAATCAGCTTGATTTTGCAAGGAACTCCTCGACAGAATAGAAGGAGTGACCTATGAGGAAACTCTCCGGTTTCGGTTTGAAAGCGCATCGATTACTGCTAATTTTTTTTTTTTATTTCTTGTAGTAGCTTACTCAAAATGGATGCAGCAGTATATTTCACACCTTTCTGTACAAGAGTCAAGAAGGTGCGATCCACATGCAGACTGGATTTCTACCTAGTAGTAACTGAGTGAAAGCTGCTAAGTATTGCAAATAAGCTGATACTGTTAACAAGAAACGACAGTAAAAATATATATACTGAGAGGCCAATGTCAGAATACACAGGCTAATGAAAGTGGGTCAACAGGAGGTTCCTTACTGCCAGACCCACCCGTTTCTGAACCAGAAATATCATTTGAGAATGGGAGGAGTTACCCCAAAATATAATACCATGTGTCATAAGCGAAAGAAAATAAGCAAAGCAGATTACTTTTCGTGTCGAACTATCACTTACTTCAGATACGGTTCGAATAGTAAAAATGGCAGTATTAAGTCTTCGAACAAGATCCTGTATGTGGCCTTTCCACGACAGATAACTATCTATCTGAACACCTAGAAATTTGAATAGTTCAGTTTCACTAATCGTATGCCCATTTTGTGAAATTAAAACATCTGGTTTTGTCGAATTGTGTATTACGTACTGTAAAAACTGAGATTTACTGTAATTTAGCGTTAGTTTACCTTTACAAACCATGAGCCTATGTCTTGAACTACACTATTTGAAACAATGCTAACATTGGACACAACATCCCTTACTACCAAGCTAGTGTGATCCGCAAAAAGAAAAAGAAAAAAAAAATTTGAATCACCTGTAATACAACTGGGCATATCATTTAAATAAATAAGGAACAAGAGTCGCCCCAGCACTGATCCCTGGAGTACCCCCCACTTGACTGTGCCCCAGTCAGACCCCACACTCAAGACTGTGGAGAATCACCTTTTCCTGTCTGTTATTAAACAAAGAGGTGAACCAGTTGTAAGCTGTTCCATAAAGGTACAACTTCTGGAGCAAAATTTTGTGAACAACACAATCAAAGTGCCTCATTTAAACCAAAAAGATGCCTAGCGTTCGAAATCTTTTCTTTAATCCATTCAGTATCTCACCGCGAAAAGAAAATATAGCATTTCCAGTTGTTAAACCACTTTTAAAACAGAACTGTACGTTTGATAGCAAATTATGTGAAATAAAATGATCAATTATCCTTACATACACAGTCTTTTCAATAGCTTAAGCAAAAACTGATGGTATAGAAATAGGTCTAAAATTGTCTACATTACCACTTTCTTGCTTTACTACTGAGTATTTTAATTGTTCAGGAAACTGACCATTCTTAAACGAAAAGTTACAAATTTGGCTATGTACAGGGATAACAGGCGCAGCGCAGTACTTTAATATTCTGATAGGTACTCTATCATATCCAAGAACGTCCTCAGGCTTCAGTGATTTAATTGTTGACTCAGTCTCTCCCTTGTCAGTATCACAGAGGAGTATTTCAGGTCTCAGTCTCGGAAAGGTATTTTCCAAGAGAATTACATGATTCCCTGTAGAAACTAAGTTTTTATTTAATTCACCAGTAATGCTCAGAGAGTGACTGTTAAATACTGTACATATATCTGAGTTATCAGCAATAGAACATTTTTATTACAAATTGAATTTATATAGTCGACCTTGTGCTACTGACCACACACTTCCTTCACGTCCGACCATATGGTTTTAATTTTATCCTGTGAATTAGCTATTCTATTTGCGTACCACATACTCTTTGCCCTTCTAATAACATTTTAAGCACGTTACGATATTGTTTGTAATGGGCTACTGTAGCTTGACTGTGACTGCTGCTA